>NW_008627854.1:0-275 GCF_000691845.1 Merops nubicus | reverse complement strand
GGGTGTTGGGTCAAACGGTGCCGCACCTGTGGCATTCGGGGGACACCGTGCCATCCCGGGAGTCTCACCTGGCCACCCCTCAGTTGTGGACTCCCTCTCCCGTTCCCCAACTGCCACTGCCGGGATTGAAGGCATTGCCGGACTGTGTGCTCCACTTGCCCGCAGCGCCAACAGACAGGTGGACCCATAACTGGAGGTAGCACCTTCCCCCGCAGCAGGGGACAACTTCGCTTTAAATGACCTCCTCAACCACAACTATGACAGGCAGGCCCTAG
>NW_008627853.1:0-1462 GCF_000691845.1 Merops nubicus | reverse complement strand
TAGGTTAGACATGAGGAAAAAGTTCCTTAATTTGAGGGTGATAGATCCCTGCAACAGGTTGCCCAGACAGGTGGTGGAGGCCTCATCCCTGGGGACATTTAAGGTCAGGCTTGATGAGGCTCTGAGCAGCTTGGTCTAGTTGGAGATGTTCCTGTTTGTGGTGGGGGTGTTGGACTAGATGTCCTTTGGAGGTCCCTTCCAGCCCAGACATTCTATGATTCTAAGGGGGGGGATGTTCAAAGTGATGATGTTTGTTTTCCCAAGGAACAGTGGTGGAACCCAGCTTTTCTGGAGATGGCTGAACACCTGCCTGTTGATGGGATGTGGTAAATGAAGTCCTTGTTTTGGTTTGATTAAATTGTCTTTATCTTAACCCATGCGGTTTTACACTTTTAACCTTTCAATTGTCTCCCTTATCCCACCAGGTGGGGGGATAAGCAAGCAGTTGGGTGTTGCTTAGCTTCCTACTGTGGTTAAATCACAACAATTATTAAAAAATTTCTGGTGTGATTTGTTTTTGTCAGGTACTGAGAGGGAATACTAGTCAATGCGGGAATTACAAACTGAATTAACCTTAACGGAGCTCACAGCTTATCAGAAAGTATTTAATACAAAATTAAAATCAGCTTTATTTTAAAAATAGCAATCTGTATTTTTCAGCCTACTCTATTTAAGTATGAATTATCTTGGAAAGGTATGGATTTCTGAGGAAAGCAGTGCTGCTTCATCACTGGTGCAAATTCAAAATTAATTAGAGCAACTATTTTGTAGCAGTCAATGTTTCAATTAACACTTTATACTTTTAACTGGTTTGTCAATTTACTTTATTGTATTTTTCATTTGTAGTCACTGTTCAAGTGATTTCTATTCCCATTTATTTTACTTTAAAAAACTGTGTTTATACACAATATTGATGTTGTTTCTTCTCCCTGCATCCAGCCCAAAGACACTGAGAGCAAGGCAGTCAACCTTATGAATGTTTTGTCCAATTGTCCAATTGTTTCAGCAATTGATTTCATGGTGAATTCTCTGTTGGTTGTAACAGCCTTTTTTCATGGGAACATTCTGTTGTTTTGTATAAAGCACACACACACACACACATATATAAAAGCATAAATTCCTGACACTTTTGTTGCTTAAGCTTACCCCTTACTAATTCATGGTCTACAATTGTGTAAGTAGTAGTGCTTTTATAAGTATTCATATAAATGTATTAAGTCACTAGCAAAGCCAAGTGGTTTACTTTTAATCTACAATTATTACAGTTACTGTATATTAGAATAAAAAAAATTGCTAAGAATGTGCTTGCTATGTCAAAAAAAAAATGTGTTAGGACAGCTCATTTTTCAGATGGTCTGTTAAAAAACTGTGCTATTTCATATTATTTTCCTGTATTCTTTGTGTAATGAGTGTCCTGGTTTAGAATAAAATAGATCTGGTTCTGCTCAATAATTTTACTTTT
>NW_008627852.1:22457-22747 GCF_000691845.1 Merops nubicus | reverse complement strand
TGTTTTCTAGAGGCTACCTCCAGCTGTCTGTAGAAGGCCTCATCAACATCTTCTCCTTGGTTTGGTGGTCTATAATAGACTCCCACAATAGGGTGACCCCCGTTTGCATATCCCTTAATTCTTACCCACAGGCTTTCAACCTATTCCACCTCTTCCCACAGACACAACTCAAGACATCTCAGTTGCTCTCGTACATAAAGGACAACATCACCACTTCGCCTTGTTGTCTCTCCTTCCTAAACAGCGTGTAGCCATCTATGACAACATTCCAGTCAGGGGAGCTGTCGCAC
>NW_008627852.1:0-21993 GCF_000691845.1 Merops nubicus | reverse complement strand
GGTGTGTTTTCCACCCTCTTCCAGTATTTTTCTTTTCCACTTGTGGGATTGATGAAAACACCACCTGTGCACCTGAACCTTGGACTAGTCACCCCAGCGCCTTGAAGTCCTTTTTGAGAGTCTTTAGACTCCTCTCTACAACCTCATCATTACCTACCTAAATAACTAACAAGGGGTAATAATCAGAGGGCTGCACTAGAGCAGCGATTTGCCTTTTAATATCTCTAACCCGAGCCCCTGGAAGGCAGCAGAGCTCCCTGTGGGATGGGTCTGGTCTACAAATGGGTCCTTCTGTTCTCCTCAGAAGAGGTTGCCCACTACAATTACCCTCCTTTTTTCTTAATCAAAGAAATCTTGATAGGCTGGGGTGAGTGAAAAGCTGCTTGTGACTCACCAGATTGATCCTCATTTCCATCTCCATTTGGCTGGCCTTCAAGTTCCAAGACCCATACCTATTAGATAACAGTAGTTGGGAAGGTGAAGGGGGCCGACAATGTTTTTGTTTGTCCCTCCAAGGAGGGACCTCTTTCCATTCCCCCTTGTCCCTTATGTCCCCTCCTTCTGCCTGATGACAGGAGGGACAGGGGTCCTCCACTTCTTGCAGACCCTCTCCCTGTTGGCTTTGCCTCAGAGTGTGGCTCAACCGATCTATCTCACTTCCACACTCTCTGATCCTTTTCAATCTATCCCCTTCTTCTCTCAGTTGAACCACCTGCCCGAGCAGGTCATTTATTTGATCACCTGGCACACAAGTGGCATCCCTGACCCCTCTGCCTCAAGCGCCAGGCTCAGGCACTCGCCGCATCCCGAGACCTGCACAGCCGTGTGATTGTTCAGGACCTTAGTCCGAGTTCCCACAGTCTTCCTCACCGCGGCTGAGCTTCCATGTTCTCTCCTCTGTGTAGCTCTTGCCCGTGTTGTGACCATTATCGCTTTGGCCAGAAAGGAACCAAGTCCTTTGTGCTGATTCTCCCACACCCTGCTCTCCGTCCCAGCTGCAGCACCCCCGGTGCTCACACTAAGCTCCATGGCCAGCGACTGGTCACTGCCCTCCCAGAGGGGTCTTATCACCCGATAAACAGTGGGTGAGGCTGGTTACGCCTTCACTTGGTTGCCAGGGCAGGGGTGGGAGCACCCTGAGTGACCGCAGGCACGTTCCTGCCTCATTCAGATCAGGCTCCGGGGCTCTTGGCTTCGCCCACACTGCCTCAGCAGCCCCCCAACAGCTGCCAGCCCCTTCTTGCCTTCTAAACACCCAAAAAGAGCTCCTTGCCGGTCCCTTTTGCCGTGACTTCCTTCCCCAGGGTGGACTAACCCACACTGGAGCTGGTCTCCTCAGCGAGTGACTCATGTTCTCAAGAAGCATTTTGTTTTGGTGGCCAGTATGACTGACAGCTGATTAGCACTTGCAACAGGCACTTCACGTGGTAGCAGAGCAGGGGTGCAATAGTCATACCGTGGAAGTCTGTTTCTTCCCAAACAATGGATGCGCCTGAAAGATGGGAAGACAACGTATATAAATCTACAAAGCACCAAAAATTACTTGTATTTTAAGTAATTAACAGCCCCTGAGGTATGAGTGTGTTTCTTCACATCTTAATACTAAGATATGCAGGACCAGATTAAATCTGCTGATTTAAATCAACTAGTTCTAATAATCTGCAACAGTTTCAAAGGCTAGTGATAAAAATAATGTACTTTCTTATTCTGAAGATGAGGATTCAGGTTTTGTACTGGTTTTGGCTGGAATGAAGTTAACTTCCTTCATAGAAGCTGGTATGGGGTGCTATACTTTGGATTTGTGGCTAAAACAGTGTTTATAACACACCAGTGTTTTGGCCATTCCTGAGCAGTACTTGCACATCTCTTTTTCCCACCCTGCCTGCCATGAGGAAAGTGGGCTGGGAGGAGAGCAAGTAGCTGGGAGAGGAAACAGCTGGGACAGCTGACTCAAACTGGACAAAGGGATGTTCTGTGCTATATAATGTCACGGTCAGCAATAAAAAACTGGTGTAGAGGAAGGAGGGTATACAGGGGCTTGGCTTCGAAGGTGGCTGTTGCTCAGAGAGTGGCTGGGAATCCATCTGCTTACAGGAGGTGATGAGAGATTGCCTTCACATCACTTGTATTTTTTATGTTTCCTTCACTTATTAAACTGACTGTATTTTGGCACACAAATTGTCTAGGCTTACTCTTCATATTATGTCCCCACCTTCTTCTGGGGTGGGGGGAGTGAGCATGCAGCTGTGTGGGTGCTTAGCTATTGGATGAGGTCAACCCACAACAGTTCAATGCATCTGCAGCAGGAAAAGGGCATTTTAATGTCAAAAACTCTGGACCAATTTCCATGTCTGTTCAGAAAGAAAGAAAAAAACAAACTCCTATGTTTGTTCTGTGTACTGCCTATGGATAAGGCATATAATACTGCAGAGAAAAAAAAAAACACCTTATCTTCCTCCAACCAATTTGTATTTAAATAAAACTATCTTAAGAACTATGAGTTACAGCTGCTCTCTGAAATGACTAATTGCCAAGATAAATTAATTCTTTCATGCATTAAGTGACAAAGTGATAAGTTTTCACTGTTTATTGCCATCCATTTCCAGCATCAGTTTGAACACTGGCTTCAAAGCAAATAGATGATTTTCATTAGAACATCTTCCCTTTAATGTACTGTAAATTCTATTAATAATATGAAAACTTTTCTATGTTTCATCACAGAATATCTTTTCTCTTTCATGCAAAGCTAGTGAATGTAAAACAGTTGTTTTTAGAAAAATATAAAAACAGATCAAAGCCTGGTTCCAATCTAAACTGATTTTTTTTTCAGCCATTAATGTTAGCTATCCTGTTGTTGATACTAATTTCTTTCTCTACTTTCTAACTAAACTATTACTAACTTAGGATATGATTATTAATTTGCACCACCTACATTTTGTCAAAATCAGCACTGGAATACCACAGTATGACAATATAAGCACTAATATTAAAAAGAAACAGCATATACTTAACAAATCCTCCATTGCAAAATTATCAGGGTTATTTTCAGGCTGTGGAGTGCCTGAACTGGTGAATCTGTTTCCTGAATCTTAAACTCATTTAATTTCTGGCTATACTACCCATTATTGGTCAGCCAGATTCCTTCATTTACAAGAAAGGATCCTCTTGGAAATTATCCAGACACTGAATTGGTTTGAGGTTTTTTTTTGATATGTAGAGACTGCTTTTTTTTCCAACAAGGTGAGCGGATAAAACAATCCTTAGACTAGGCATAACCAGCTTTCCTAATGCTTTGTATTTTGTCTCATATAGCTGATTGAAGCCATAAGCCTTGGCGAAAGGAGGTTTGTGTGATGGGAAATGTCAGCAGTTCTACTGTAGGGGACAGGCCACAGCAGCTGAGATAGCAGTCCCTCTGTTACAGCAGACCCAGTAAAGTTCACACAGGAGAGCTCCAGGCAACAGAGGCATACTTACCCTCCCTGAGAAACATCTTACTGCACACAGCACTCACTGTGCCAAATGCTATCTAGAAGAGCCTGAATAAAACAATTATCACAAGCTGTGCATCTGAAAAGCTGGGCAGCAAATCTAAAAACAAGAAACCACCTTGGATTCCAAATGGTCATGCCATGCGTTGATTGAACGGATCAAGGGTTTATATTAGTTGGTAAATGCTCAGCATGAAATTCCCGTTTTCAAAAAGCTTAGGTCAATCATTCATTAAACCTGGATATTATTGTTCTAGTGAAGAAACCCAAGAAAAAAGATCATAATATTCTACTGTGACTGGCCACTTTTCTATATTTTTGAAGCAGAACACATTACCCATTAAATGGGCTCAGATATTATTGATGCTGAAAATTAACACCATCACATTAAAGACGTCTTATCAAAAGGAACTCTGATGTAACTGCATGTGAATAACATTCTTTCCAAAAAATATTTGCACTTCTGTTTGTTTGAAGTTTTTTTGTCACATTATTTCTTTTAAACATAAATAAAATCTACAGGACCAAACTCCTTGTTGCTTTCAGTGTATTTGCACAAATGGATAAGGCGAATTTATTTGTAAATTAAACTATACATAAGTCAAGGACACGTTTTGTAAAATACTTTTGGAGCTTTAAAAAGAAAACGGATAAGAAGCAGGCAAACTGATAAAGACTATATGGATTCCACTACAGAGGAAGCAACTGCCTTTTCACTAATCTGTGTAGTTACCATACTATGGTTGTTTTCTGGGAAGTGTTTTAAAATGTCTCATGTTAAATTATAGAAAATTTTCCACTACCTAAAGATCTGAATTCGGCCTTGTCAATACAGAAACTGTCACCTACGGTCAAAGGACTATGATGTTTTGTCTAGGAAGAAAAATTCCTTCCCCCTTCCAGTCCAATCTTCTACCCTGTCTTTGTATTGAGAAGACAGTAATGACAAGAGCTAAGGCATTTCTTCTGCACCACAGTCAGCGTGCAACTTGTGAGCAGTGGGAAACTGTACAAAATCACCCAGCATCTGAGAAACTGGCAAGGGCTACTTTGCTGTTCTATATGCAGCACATCAGAGTCAAATTTACATTCCTAATTTGTGACTTCAGTATAAAAGCACACTCATGCTTTTTTAAAATAAGAAAATAAAACCTTTAAAGGGAAAACCAGAGGCACTTTGCATTCACTTTGAAATATATTTTACATTAAATAATTTTCTGAAGACAAAATGTGGGGGAAAACCTGCATAACTTATTCAACATGAACAGTTACTACATCAGTGAACCAGTATGTAAGCAAAAGCAGCTTGGGAAGAGCCTAGCCTTCAAGGGCATTGTATGTGAATGCATTTGTTAAAAATGTGGCAATTTTTGCTTATAAGGCTAAATAACAGCCTGTATATAATACTGTAGATGTCATTTGCCAAAGAGAACTGTGTACTTACTGGAAAAAAAATAGACAAAAAGGAGGGCTAAAATCTGTTGTAGAAAGAAGACAATGGCCAAGAGAAGGCAAAGAAACATCTCAGTCTGATCTGAAGCCATTGCACACAGAGAGTGTGAAACAGCTGATACTTAGCCTTGAATTCTGCCTGTGCTGATGAGAAGCTTTGTGTTGGCCTGGCATCATGAACACAACTGCCAGCCACCAAGGAGAGCTGCTGCAGACTGCAGCAAAGCAGTAGATCTCAGAGTACTGGGTTTTGCCGAGTTTTTCCTTTGGTAGTGAAAGAGCAGCGGAGCAGAGACACCCAGGAGCCAGCAGCACTCTCAGGAGAGGCTGACGAGTCCTTGGTGCTGCCCTACACCTATGAAAGAAGCCCCTGGGGAGTGGAGCGACCTGGACACGGGCAAACAGGCCATGGCACAGCTGTTTATGAAGGAGGGCTCTGAGAGCTCTGACAGCTTTCACCAGTGCCAGATGGTTTCCACCTAGCAGAAAGCCATGGCCTCTCTAAGGTTTCTATTTCTACATTAGTGATGAAAATACATTCAAAATCCAATTCTAAAACCTAGCCTCTTTTCTTATTTCACTATAGTAATAATTGTAGCATAGTTTCTGGATACAGATTCAGGATAATTTCAAAGCTGAGAGCTCGTACTGTCTCATACTGTGGCTTCAGAGGTTTGGAAATCCCCATGCCAAGATCTTGAACCAATTCACACCTGCATTCAATAGGTGTGTCATAGCCAACAGTCTGAGCACTAGAGGGTTCAAATGAGCAGTAATGTGGTATCATCAGAAAAATATTCCCTGACAGAATAGCCCAAACATCTATGAATAAAGTCTATAGCACTGTACACTGGCAGTGAGAGACAAAGCCCATATCAAAAGAAACAGAAACCCTTTATACTGTATGCTAAATATTCCTGTGAAAAGTTGGGGGTTTGCATGTCATTTTTATTGTTTTTCAAATCAAACTCAGCCAAAGAGGTGATCTACAGTGAAGAGGAAAATTTTTTTCACATATTTGGAAAGAAAACATGAGAACAAAGTTATTCTGATCCGCCAAGAGAATTCACTTCACTGTGTGGATGCAAAGATGAATTTACAGTACTTTGTGATACACAACGTCTTAATATCCATGAGGGTTCTTGCATATTCACATAATTGACTTAATGAAGAGAGCATCTTTCTGAAATCGTTACATCACTGTTTCTGAGCCAAACACGTTAAACAAAGTGGAAATAACAGTTGCTAGTTATACTCAAGACGTGAAATATTTCTGACATGATTAGCTGTGAAAGAAGTGTACCACCCAGGCAGAAAAAAAAAAAAAGCACTGCCTCATCACTGGGATTATCTTTTGCTTATTTGACAGAATAGACAGCGAGGCAAGTTGTCCAAACACTGAATTCTTTTATTTAAATATTTCAGCATTGTGTAATTTTTGAGCAGCAAAAATACAAATATTGTATTTTTTCATAGAGATAAAACCACTTAAAGCAATTATGCTTGCAAAAATAAGACAGGTAAATTTTAGGGGCAACAACATGCTGGGCAAACACTTGGTATAATTGCTTGTTTACAGTTTTTACACTGACATCTGGATTTTCATGGGGAACTCAATAGCTGAAAGCCTTCACATTTGCTGCCTGTTTTCTTCAGAATTTTCCGTAGAATAAAAGGGATTGTTAATCTGGGTTTTCTTGCACCAAAGCATGTGAAAAAGACCTGGGTTATTTCCTGTTCAAACATATTTTTAACAAATAGTAGTGGACTTGTCAAATACTTGGGGGAAGAACATTGTTTATTCAGACCCTGAGAGACTTGAGACACAGAGTTCATTCCAAGACATGTCCAGCTACTCACAAGTGACTGCTCTGCATCCAAAACCATCCTGACACAGAAAGTAACACAACCTTCTTCTTGGAAACACAGCCCGAGTTAATTAGAACTTTGGGCCAGTGATGGCCCCAGACATGATGAGCAGTACAACCTGGAAGTAAGTGAATTCCCAAAAGTTAACCCCAGCTTGGCAGAGCCGGTTTGGAGCCAGAATTTGGTATTGCCGCTTGTGTTACTGGATATAAGTTTGTCTTTGATAATTTCATAATGACTTCTCAATTACATGTATGCCCATCAGTAGATTTAAGATCACAACCTGAACCTTCAGAATTTCAGGCAGCCACAATTTTCTGTACCCTTCAGCTAGAAAAGAATACGCTATTGAAAGAAAATACAAGCTTGTAAAGATGAGAGGGTTTTTCTTCCACTACCCCAGAGAGGATAAGGATTCTTTTTTTACAAGTAAGCATGAGGCTGAAAGATGGTCTTAAAACTAATGAAGCATGAAAGTAACTTCTGGAAGAGTTCCCAATGCTTCCTCATTGGCTACTACAGCATATAAAAATCTAATGAGCCACAAAATGATGATGGAGAAATCCAGTCTACTTAGACTTGCTTCTGGACTCTATGACTAAGAGCTGTTCACAGTCATTACGGAGAATATAAAAGGTGGAAAATAGCATGATTAGGAGATTAATACATCCCACTTTTCTTTACCGTTTCTACATTCAACAAAAGCTTTTTTGCATGTTTCATTTTCAGATGTTTTCCTGTATTTCAAATTGCAATCAATTATCTTAACACAAAATTGATTATTATAAATAAGTTTATCTAATAATATAATAATTACAAATAATGTTTGTATTAATATCCATATACTGCTGTATTAATATGTCCTTTCTAATCTAATTAATTCTATTAGAATGAATACTGTTATATTTATAGGATTTCTCTTCTACAATATCTGTACTGCTGATGCTTAGTTCATTTTTTTGCTTAACATGTATGACACCGATATCATTTCATCTTGTCCTGAAGAATTCAATTTTATAGATTTTTTTTAGTATTATAGATACCTTGTACACTGCCAAACATTTGTATTGATGCAAATAATTATTTCACTGCAGGTCAGAATGCTGGGCTACAAGTTATTTTTCTAAATGCAAAGATTAGCACCTCAGCTACTGCAGAGATTACTTTTCTAACACTTTGGCTCTCTAACCAACATTGTGAAGGAGTATGAGATGGGAGATGTGAATGTCAAAATAGTCTTCCAAGTTTTCTCCTTGGCTGCTTCTACCCAGCTAGCTGAGATCACCATATTGTGTGGTATGGCAGCTCAGATCTCCAAACACAAGTCGAAGTCTGGGCTGGCACTATGGTTTATCAGGAAGCTCCATGTATAATACACAGTTAATGTAATCCCACAAAAGCTCCTGCAGATTGCAATCATGTGCCAGTGAGCAAGGCTAGTGATACCAAAGCCTGTGGCTGCTGATCCAGGTACAGCCTGTAGTCACAAGGTCTTTGCCAACTATGCCTGTATTAAGTGGACAATGACTAAACAGAGTAAATAGCAACTAACACTGTGAAAGAAATAGAAAAATAATCTAGTAATAAGGGTAAAAATACCTAGGAGAAAGAAGGTGCTTCACTGCTTCAACTCAACAATTTTACAGGGTACCATTTTGCCTAATACTGTACAGTAAGCAATGCCAAATGAAGCTTTCCCATAAAGGCTGGTTTTTCATCATGAGCCTCTGAAATAATGCTTCTTTTAGCAATTAGCACAGAGCTCCCCAAAAAACATCAAACACACTTGAGTAGTATGAACAAGAGAAGCATCTAGCCTGCTGAAGACAACAATTATCAGTGGTTAACACCCCGGAGTGTGAAAATCTTTGCTAAAACAGGGAGACAAAACTGACCTTCAGGATCCATCTCTTCCGCTAGTAAGTGGAAGTCCTCGCCAGTGACATGTGCGGCGACATTTTCTGATTCAGTTCATTCATCAACTAGGTGTTTCAAGCACTGACTATAGCATATAGAATCATAGAATCATTAAAGCTGGAAAAGACCTCTAAGGTCAGCAAGTCCAAGCATCATCCAACACTACCATGACCACTAAAACAGATCCTGAAGTGCTACATCTATATGTTTTTTCTTTTGTTTTTTCTTTTTTTTTTAAGCGCCTCCAGGGATGGTGACTCCACCACCTCCCTGGGCAGCCTGTTCTAATGCCTCACCACTCTTTCAGTAAAGAAATTCTTCATAATATCCAATCTAAACGTCCCCTGATACAACTTGAACCCATTTCCTCTTGTACTGGAAGACGAGAAGTTACCTGGAATAACAGAGCAACACCCACCTCACCACAACCTCCTTTTGGGTAGTTGTAGAGAGCTATATAAGGTCTTCCCTCAGCCTCTTCCAGACTAAACAATCCCAGTTCCCACAGCCGTTTCTCATAAAACATGTTCCTCAGACCCTTCACCAGCTTTGTTGGCCTTCTCCAGACACACTCCAGCACTTGAACGTCCGTCTTATACCATGGCACCCAAAACCAAACACAATAGTCAAGCTGTAGCCTCATCATGCTGAGTACAAGGGCACAATCACATCTCTACTCCTGCTGGCCACATCATTTTTGATACAGGCCAGGATGCCATTGGCCTTCTTGGCCACCTGGGCACTCCAATGGCTCATGTTCAGTCAATTATCCACCAACAGCCACAGGTCCTTTTCCACCAGGCAGGTTTCCAGCCACTCCTCCCCAAGCCTGGAGGGTTGGTTGGGGTTGCTGTGCCCCAAGTGCAGGAGCTGACACTTGGCCTTGTTAAACTTCATACAATTGACTTTGGCCCATCTATCCAATGTGATCTCCAGATCCCTCTGCAGAGCCTTCCTAACCTTGAGCTGATCAACACTCCTGCTCAATTTGGTGTCCTCTGTGAATTTACTGAGGGTGCACTCAATGCCCTCATCCAGATTATTGATAGAGATATTCAACGACACTGGCTCCAAAACTGAGCCCTGGGGAGCACCAGTCACGACCAGCTGGATGTAACTCCATTCCCCACAACTCTCTGGGCTCGGCCATCCAGCCAGTTTTTAACCCAGCCAAGAGTCCACCTGTCTAGGCCATGAGCCACCAGCTTCTCCAGCAGAATGCTGTGGGAAACAGTGTCAACGGCCTTACTAAATTCCAGGCAGACAACATCCACTGCTTGTCCCTCATCCACTAGATGGGTCACTTGGTCATAGAAGGCCTGCTTGACCAGCCTGATGTGCTTTTATGAACCCATGGTGGCTGGGCCCAGTGCTCTCTGACTGTCCTGAGTGTCAGTTCCGCAGCACGACTGTTGTAACAGTGCAGCCCATTTGGTACCTAAACCACATGTGCACAAGTGTGTACACACAAACATGAGCTTGAAGCCTTGACACTAATTTGTTGGAGCTAATCTGTATCATGGTATAACACAGATGGTGGCAAGAGGAATGTGTTAAAGATCAACAGAAATGTGATCAAGATCTCCATTCTAAAGACTACTATTGCCTATGTAAAGCCATAAAAGCACCTTTTAGCACTCAATAGTGTGGAAAAAACAAAACCAAACCAACATTCATTTCAAGTGAAACAGTGATTGGTACCATTGCCATTATAAAAATCACTTCTGCTCATTAATGTTCTGCTTGGCTTGTGTTAGCTACTGTCATAGGCACCCACCCACATTTTGTTTAGATCACAATATCCCTGTTGTGTTCAAATCTCTGCAACATAAAACCCCAGACTAAATGTGTGTTCTATTATCTGACTTTGTGCACTTTCAATAGTACAGGAAGACACCTGTACAAGATTCTTAAGCTGCATGCTGGTCCTTTGATAGTACTATGAAATGGTTTACCAGCACAAGGTAATCACTGAGACTGGAACCGGGCAAGCGAAAACCTTTAAAAAAAAAAAAAAAAGACATTTTTATGGGGTTTTCAGCAAAAAAAAATTTTCAAGGAGAAATTCCACAGTGTAACCTGTGCTTTCACCAAATGTGCAATACATCTTGCTTTTTTTTGTGTGTGTGTGTGTATGTATATGCACATATTAAAAAAATGTAATGACAGGCATTCAGCTCCACATCTGTGTTTATAGGGGCTTTGGCAGCGTGGTGTGGAAGGAAAGAGACAGAGGGTTCCCCAGGGCTGTAAGCAGCCCTGGCAGCCCCAGGCAGTGCTGCAGCACCCAAACAGAAGACACAATCTGGCCAGCCAGCTTAAATATTTGTCAACAATAATTAAAAAAAAAATCATTTTTAAAAAAATAGATTTTGACCAATGCATTAATATGTGTTGCCTTAAGGAGCAGACCAGACTGCAACACAGTCTTACTTCACAGCAGAGGCGAGGAGATCCAGCCCTCAATGGAAGGAAGGTAAGGCACCTTATGACACTGTTGGTTTTGTTGGTTTTTTTTAAACAGGAGAATGTATGCATACAGGTACCTACTCCTAACAGGTCACAGAACAGGTTACCCTACATTAAACAAATATTATCCCACAACTGGGCAGAGGACTTAGTATTATCCTCTTGTTTACTTTTACTAAACGGAATTGAATGAGTCAAATACATGGTCTGTCAGACAAAATTCCTATGAAAACATTTACTACTCCAGTGAATTTGTGATTCTAGCAGAGTATTTGCTCCCTTTCTCTGACATCTTCAAAGCCAGCTTTTTTGTACTTCTTTTTATCATTTTTGTCTACAAAAGTGAGAAATTTTGTCACAATTTAAAGGGTTGAAAACAAGTACTAGCTGAGATATTTAATTCAGTTTTCTGTAACTCAAAACAGCCTGAATCTGAGGTGTCACAGATGGTATGGAGGAGGAGAAGTATCTTTTTGGCTGCAGAATCACATTTAAGACTTTTTTGGTGTTCTGGGGTTGGTTTGCTTTTTTGTTGTTTGTTTTAGGTTTGGGGTTTTTTTTTGGGGGGGGGGGGGGGCACTGGGTGTTGGTGTTTGCTTTTTCTAACATAGTCAGGTGATGGGAAAGGACAGTCAGATCTACTGTTCTGTTCCTGTTCTTTCCTGCTTCCTTTTTTCCAGATAGTGTAAGTGTTCCAGGATTGTCCCTTGGGAATGAATCTAGCAGAGAGGATGAACAACGGGCTGTCATTCAGATGGAAGAAAAGAAGTCCCAGAATGATAGATTCGATCAGTCTCCACAGATGGACCACCAAACCTGAATTTCTTGTTAAGGTACAGCAAGCTTTATCCCTAGACCACAAGCATACAAAGTTAGCATCCTATACTTTTGACATGGCCAGAAGTATTATTTCAGGCTGTAGCCAAAGGAATAAACATGCTGACAAGGTAACTTGAAAACCCTAAACTAACACACAAGATTCATCAACTACATGCCAATTATTCAGCTAGTATTTCATATCAGCCACGACTCTTCAATATGTATCTCTGCTCCTCCTGTCATGATGTTCCCAGTGCTTTGAAAACTCAGTGTATGCCACTGCAAAACAATTCTGTACTATTTTCTTTTCCCTCAAAACTGCTGCTTATCTGTTTTCATTTAATGATTTGAATCAAATAAAAGCGACAGATACCTAACACAGAATTATTAATCACTTGACTGTTAGTTCACAGATCAATTTGAAACCACAAAGTGGCATCAGCCAATACCACAGTATCCAATCCAAAGTAGTCAAAACATTGTATTTCCATCAAATATGTTTACCATACTAATTATTCACAAGCTGCATTGCCATGGTGACAATCCTAAAATCACCTGAATTAATGAGATTGGTAATTAATTTTGTTTAGCTCATTTCAAACTGATCCTTAGGTTTTGACATTTATTGATTGGATTCTGCAACCTCTGTATCATTTACTTTGGAGCAATCTGTTACAAAATTTTCACTATCCTCTGACAGTTTTACTGAGTAACCACATGAAAATCTTTTTCTCACAAGACATTCTTGAGAGAAATAGGAGAATAGGTGCATATGTTCATATGGCCAACTTATTCAAGATAAACATAACTGTTGACATTGTTTTTCGATGCTTTTTTTTTAAAAAAAAAAAAAAAAAAACAGAATGATGGTAAATGCCAGCAGCTGGATTTCTGTGATCTGACAGTACAGACGATCTTGGGAAGAAAAAAATCATCTTTAATGACTCCATCCCCAATACTAATACTTCAAGAAAAAAATAACTGTTGACATTGTTTTTTGATTCTTTTTTTTTAAAAAAAAAAAAAAAAAAAAAACACACAGAATGATGGTAAATGCCAACAGCTGGATTTCTGTGATCTCATAGTACAGACCATCTTGGGAAGAAAAAATCATCTTTAATGACTCCATCCCCAATACTAATACATGGCATACACAACTGGAAAACTCTGTTGTCAAAAATGGCTGATTTCCAGGGCAAAGGCAGGCAAATGCTGTATCTGTTCAATGCACTGGTCTAACTGGCAAAAAGTTTCCAGGTTTTTATAGCCACCATCATTCATCTTTATAAGAAAAATTCTGTAATCTAATTCACATTTCAGCTGGTGGAATAGAGGCTGTTTATGAACTTTTCCACAGGTTCTCACAATGCCTGTTGACAGAAAATTTGGAGGCCAGAACACTGACCCTAGTCATATGAGACACAAAGTTACTCTTATACACCCAACAGGAAGAAGAGTACTACTATGACATTATGACACAAGGATACAGATTATTTCTTTCCTCAAATCACTTCAGACATTCACCAGTTGACGTATCTATTAAATTCTGTAGAGGCAAATTTTAGGCTCTTGTACTTTATTTCACATGTCATGAATGACTGGACTAGAAATTAAATCAGCTCTTGAGTTTGATCCTTAAATCAAGTGAGATATCTTCAAACTGTTTTGACAGTAGATCTGTTTCTATCTAGTTCAGTGATCACTTTGATTTTTAAGCAATTTCATAACTGCTTTCTATTAGCATAGAACATTTAAAGAAAATGTTACATGCAAAACCAAATTAAACTTTCCTGAGGCAGCTATTCTATGTGATCTAAAAAAACCTGTGGATTTGTTTTACACATCTGTATATGTGTATATATACACACACGGATACACACATACACACACATTTGCCTACAAATTCTGTGCTGCAGTTTTGTAGGATTTATCTCTCTTTCTTTCTCTCTGTCTCTGGATTTAGCAACAAATGTAATAATGCTCAGGTAATATGATTTTGTGCAAGTCATTCCTACATGAATCTTACTTAAATTTAAGTAGCAACAAATTTGTACCAAATAATTGTGCTGTTTCTACATTTCACTTGTCTAGGAACATTTCAGGGATTTGAGTTTTGTACTCTAAGAAGAAAGAAAAAGCACTTTACTTCAGCTGTATGAAAAATTAAAGTAGTAGAGGATGTTGGGAGGTGTAGCTTGTCTAGAAAAGTAGTTCTTAAAGAAATAATAGAGTGTATATTCACATAAATTACTGGCTTTATAGGAGTCTGCATATAACTCATTAGTGTCTGTTCCTTGTTATCAACATCAGGCAAGCTTAAGTGACTGTAATATTAAATTACAGATCTAGCACCCATGGCTCCTAAAATGTAAAACCAAACATCTATTTTGTTATAAATTTTACCTCTTCTAGTAATAAGTAAAAAAAAATTCTCCACATTCCCAGAATCGTAGAGTAATAGAATACCAAGTTGGAAGGGACTCAAGGATCATTTGGTCCAACCTGACTTGGGGAAAGCACAGTTTAGATAAAATGGCACAGCATCCTGTCCAGCTGAAATGTAAAAAATCTCCAGTGTTGGGACTCCATCACTTCCTTGGGGAGGATTATTCCAATGGGTAATTGTCCTTATTGTGAAAAATTCTCCTCTTGTACCTAATGAGAATGTCTCCAGGTGTAGCTTGTGCCTATTACCCCTGTCTTTTCTGTGTGACTCTTTGTGAAAAGGGAGCCTGCATCTTCTCTGTAGCCATCTTTTAAATACTGGATAAGGTGATAAAGTCTGCCAAAAATCATAGGAGCTTTTTGATTTATTCATTGCCTAGGAAGCCTCAGTTTTCTTCACCATGTTTTTGAACAATATTTGATCCTGAATGAAATTCCCACAATGAGTATCTGTGCCAAAGTTGAACATATTTCCAGATAGATTTGGCGCAAATAATAGTGAAGATCTAAGCACTAGATAGATTTGGCCCAAATAATAGTGCAGATCTAAGCACTAGAATTTCGTAGTAGGTAACACCACAGCTAATATCCTTCCCTCCTCTCTGCCCAAACTACGTAAACTGGTCTCTGAGCATCCAATACAAACTGTATGGGAACAGCCGTCACAGAAGTAGGAGCAAAAATGCTGTCTAGCAAGACGGTTATGGATTGGCTCACTGCAGTTGATATAATTTTCCATAGTGATGCAGTTCACAGTGCTACTAGTCATTTGCACACAAGGAAGGGGCCCCTGCATTGTCCCCCCACTGGCTTTGGAAGTTCTTACATATGCTGGAGAACATGTACTTAAATGTTAACTACTTGCAAGCACTTCGCCAGAAAGGACTGCGAGGTTAAATTGCACATAGTATGAGAAAACTTTTAGCCCAAGAGTGCTGAATGATCCGGAAACTGACTTGGTAACATCAGATTCTTGAAATAGTCTGTTTTCTCTTGGCATTCTCAGGAGGTATGTTTATCTCCTCTTTGAATTGGAAAGCTTTCCCCATCCTGAATTAAAAACAACCAAAAAAATTAGAGTAAGCCTATCCTACTGCTTGTGTGAGTGAAACTCAATAAATAGCACTCTGGTGGCTCTTTTCAAGAGTACCTTTAGGACACCAAATATTTGTCAAGCAGAAGAAGAACATTTTCATAAGAGTGTAAATCTGTTTGATTTTTGCCTTGCATTGGGCCATAAAGGGACAGTTTACCTTTATTAGTACCAAGAACTGTGTTCTTGTTATGTTCTTCATAACAGGCATTGTCCTGATACTAATTGAGTTATATAACCACCTTATAACTGGCTAACATATGTTGTCTATTCTATGTCCTAGGTCTTTGTCAGGAGCCATTGTTTGTATTTCATTCATTTGAGCTAATTGTAGTTTGTTCAGTAACACTTTTTTAAAAGATTTTAAAAGCAGTGAGTATGGGAAAGCCAAGGATGGCCTAGAAGATTCCTCCCTTCAAACAGAAAGGAAGTCTGTGTAAGAGAAGTGTGAGTTTGACAGAAATGCATACACAAAGGTTTGCTTCCAAAATTTCTAGGCACTGCCAAGAGTTATGAGCAGATGTTATTGCCTTCATAAAAGCCAAGTTACAAAACCTGTAAACTCACTTATTAATTGCAAATCAAGGGGAGAAAAAGTACTTTGAGTAAACCCAAATGCAATAGCCACATGGTGCAACAACAAAAAAGTTTAGAAGTCCTGTCAAAGACAAACCTATAGCAATTACATCAGGACATAAGGAATCATCCTAATATAAGGTATCTTCAGAGATCTATTTTCCATTCCTTTTTCAATGCAACAAATGCATAAAAGGGCTTGCACACATGAAAGCACAAAATGTTGATAGATTTAATGTCCTTTGTCAAGAAACCATTAGAATCTGAAACAAGAAAGGAAACTGTGACAAGTGTCTTATTTTTATCAAGTATTCATATCACAATTAAGACTTAGCAGCTAAAGCCTGCAAAATTTATATTTGTCTATAGATCTGAGCATTATTTCAGAATATTCACACTCTAGAATCTTTTTTTTGGTGTGGTTCTTGGAGCAAGCTACTATAGATCTGCAAGCTATGCTGATCCACAAACTTCAGCAGAAACTTCCAGTGCATATTTTTTAACAAAAGTATTCACATAAGTGCTCAAAGTTCAAAGTCCTCCAGATTCTATGCTTGTCCCAGTGCTTTGTTCACTTACCTTGCAAGTTTCTGTGTCCAGACTGCATTGCTTTGGAAGTTGGCATTTGTTTCTTCAACAAGAGATTTGGTAACTCACACAAGAGCCTAGATACTTGCTTCAGGATACAGAGATTGAGGCCAAACTTAATTGAAGAAAACATCTGCTTCCCTAACATGAACATCATTGTTTCAGTGCTCCAAATGAAGAACTTCTTTGATACCACAGATGTAGTAACAAAAGTTGCCTTACTTCACAAATATTCCACTATATTCAGGCACTTCCAAAGAACTTATGAAAATTGCAGACAGTTCTACATAAAAAAAAAAAAAAGGAAGTACAGTAATCAGTATATCTGGATTGCAATATTTACACTATAAATCTTAACATCCATTCAGAATATAACCATGTAAGGTACAAAAGGGAATTTGTCAGATGTCCTGGACTCCACTGAAAGGCATGAAGTTTCTTCAGAAGTCATAAGCAAGAGACCGAGATTAAATCGTTATGAAAATGGTTGATGCACCATCTTTTGCACAGTTTCATGTGAAGCTAGAAACTTGCACAGTGGTTTAAGATGCTATCCCATTGCAGGGAACAATTTTCTTCCTGCACTACAGAATTGAGGTGTTGCCAGACAAAAGGTTTGCAGTCTATTTTAGTAACTGTAACTTGTTGCTAAGTGAAAGTATTGCGAACTAATCTCCAGTACCTTAAGAGGGCCTACAAGAAAGCTCATGAGGGGCTTTTTAGGATATCAGGTAGTGACAGGACTAGGGGGAATGGAGCAAAACTAGAAGAAGGTAGATACAGATTAGATGTTAGGAAGAAGTTCTTCACCATGAGGGTGGTGAGACACTGGAGCAGCTTGCCCAGGGAGGTGGTGGAAGCCCCATCCCTGGAAGTTTTTAAGGCCAGGCTGGATGGAGCTCTGAGCAACCTGATCTAGTGGGAGATGTCCCTGCCCATGGCAGGGGGGTTGGAACTAGATGATCTTTCAGGTCCCTTCCAACCCTGACAATTCTATGATTCTTGTTCTCCTAAAAGTCTACTCCCTCCATAAACAAACATTCAGAACTCTTTACACAATTTTAGGATTTGTTTTGAAGGCATTTTTACGCCCTTCTGCCACCACATGCTTGAAAGAAAAGTTTCTAGAGTCTTGTATTCTTTAAAATCTAGCTATAATCTAAAAGTTATCTGGTAATCCTAGCTCTGAAATACTCTATTTCAAATGAAGATCCAGAATTTTAACAAATCCTACTCTTTGGAGAGGAAAGTTCATCGATTCTTTCTCTGGAGAATCTCTTTCTGTGTTTTGATATTTGTATCTATTGCATATCACCAACTTCACAGCAAAATCTTACTGATTATTAATAGAAATTTTTACACAAATGAGAGGAGATTTCCACACTTCAGTTAAGAGATTAATAAAATTTGATTTATATAATTCTATTATTAATACTGTGCAATAAAGTCTACCAATTCAGAAAATAGTGGTATCTGAATCTTATACATTTAAGTTCAGTAAAATTATGTCTTTGTTTATAAAGCTTGTGTGAAATACTTCTCTTTACTAAACAGTAAAGAGAAAATAGCCGATGTGTTATACCAGTAAAACAATGAGCCACTGACCAAGGGGAAAGTAATCTTTCAAGTTAGACTTTTAAAAAAACCCACTTCTCAACATCACTTTAACACTGGTTCAGTAAGTTTATTTTTCAGTAGTAACCCTCATATGCTTCCCTCACTGCATTTTAGTATGGCCCTCAGATGACCCAGAATTGCATCTCTGTAAGTGAGGTATACCCCAGTGAATCATCCCTGAGAACACAGTTCTTGCTTAGCTAACAATAAGAATTGCCAAAACTGCTCTAACAAATCAGGAAAATCAGAAAAATGCGATTACTTCTATCACCAGCTACTGATTAATTGTACCACAGCCATTACTAGGACTTGAACAATAACATCCTGCTACTGCAGAAAGGAACCTAGATAGTGAAAATACAGGCTGCTCTAAACAACACATAAGAAAACACAACCATGATTTGAATCTTATGCTATTCTATGCTTTGGAAAAACTGGATAATGTTTCCTTTTCCTCACAAAATAGACCTATATTTTTGCTTCTGCCTGAATTTTATCTTTCAAAATAATTGTGATAAACTAGAGCTAGGATAAGAAGACAGGGTGTACTGCTGTTTCTCTGGCCACACAATTTTCAGAGATAAGATTGGTGTTCACTCTTCACATGTTCAAGATTTAAAAAGTTGTCAGACTGGGCAGCAGGAGGGGATTTTTCTCACTGGATATATTTCTAGGAATTGTACATGCAGTGGGGTGAAGGGAGGGTTTGCTCCTGGCTGTCGTGTGGGACACAATCCACTTTTCATGATGAACCTGCCTCAGGCACCAACCCGGAGGGGCTTTTGATTCAAAGTCAGTAGTAAAATATACTGCTGGAAACAGACTTTAAATACAGTTAGTGTAAGCTCTAGTCCCAAGTCTATATTTCGATCGTAACGTGATCCAATGAAAATCAATAATTATTTTACGCTTTGTAACTGTAGAATCATTTGGATTTGAATGAAAGGGTGACAAATGAAGATTATCACTGTGCTCTTAACCATTCAATCTTTTCCCCCTAGAAAACATTTAAAGACAAATAAGTTTTCCATATCTATGACCTGAAAAATTGCTTTACAACTAAAAAGTGCAGATATCTGTGTACTGCTACCTCACAAAGGCTAGAGCACTTTTGTCCTCACAGTAACTACAAGGTGAGCCAGTTTTCAACATCTTCATTTTACAGATCAAAAGATTAAGCACAAAGCCCTTACAGCCTAACATGAATGCTCACATTTATATTGGTGATGTTAAAATAAAACTCTAGATTCAAAAGCAGTGCTCAGACACATGGATAACGTAAAATAAAAACAGCCCACCAAAAACCCAGTTACCTACATCTCCCGAAGCCCAAAGCAGAAACACAAAATTATTTGTAAGCACTAAAAATAATCCAGGGTGTGTTACAAGTATTATCCCTGCACAGACAGGTCACTTTGCTATTACAAACAGCACAACTCTGAACGGAATGTGATGCATTAACCTCAATTCACTATACTTTTACACCACAACGCAGGCAAAATGAAACAGACAGCAGTTTTACACCAAAACAAACAGTCCTGTACCCAGTGGGCAAAGCTAAGGAAAAGCTTTGCTGTAGACATTTGTTTTTTACACAGGAAACCACTCTCTTTATCCCTAAGAAATCTTTTTTTCTATGTTAATGAACTGGAAAACATGGATTATCATCATGTAACTGGAAAAAAAAGATTATTATACATTACATGTGGTGATTGATTTCTGAATCATTATTAATCTCTAGCAAAAACAACTACAACCCATATTTCAAGTAACATCTCTGAGCAGTGGAGCACAGGCAGGCTCTGTCAAGTGTAGTTACATTTTCCTGTCAGCCTCTTGGGTAGACAGATATGTATTGATTTAGTGGGTATAAAGACAGAAGGTGTTCCCAGTGATAACACAGAAACTGAAAGGGTGGGAGGAACAGTGTGGAGGAATACTCAAGGCTGCATGCAAAAATAGGATATGCTGCTCCTTGTCTCAAGGGTGGATACTAGATGATCTTTGGAGGTCCCTTCCAACCCAAACCATTCCATGATTCCACTGTATGAAGTGCTGTGTGCTTTTAAAATATTTATTCTATTTACTAGCATATCTCACAGAAAGTAATTCAAATTGCCTTGGATCTCCTTAGCTATTGCCATTGAAAGAATTTTTACCCTACATAATCTAAGTATCACGTCAGTAAAACTCACCCTACTTCTACGCTTCTATATTTTAATAATGATAAACTCTGAATCAGAGCTTCTCCCTCCCTTATTTTTGGCCCTCCATACCTATCTCCAGTTTCCTGGGATGCCTAGTCTATTCATAATAGAGTTGAAAATATTGAAAACTGATGCTGTAAAATACTGAGGCCTGACAAAGGTCAGAAACATCCACAGCCACTCAGCTAGCTAAGTTTCAGTCACAGTTTTTTTTTTTTTTCCTCATATTTTACCTATTTTCATGCTACCAGCAATGTTAAGAGAGCAGAGCTAGTTAATGAAAGAGGCAGGTGCTCCGTGTCTGTCTTGCATTTCATAACCAAGTAGAAGATTGTCAATGGTGAGCACACAAGTGACATAATACGAAGTGAACTCATTAGTTTTTGCAGTTCAGAGACAGTAGGCTATTTTTTACTTCTCCCTTGATAACTTCACTACATGGATTTAAAAAGACAGTAGACATGGCTTACTGGACAATTTCGGCAGATTGCATTGTAGGTGCTTTGCTCACACAGCTATGAAGACTGGGAGAATCACTGGAAGAATTAACTGTCGGTACATTTTTGGTTTTTCTCCCGTAAGAGAGGAACTGGAAGAATGGAAATCACAACTATCTCTACAATACAAATAACATTTTTTATTAGGTAGCTGCATATATATTATTTTTGACATAGAATTGGTTGCAAATGTTTTCATTATTAGTGTTTGTGTCCTGGACTTGTCACTTATTTGCCTGCCCAGAGACAGTCTTTATCACTATCTAACAAGACTAACCTCACAAATTTACCTGCCTATGTCAGTCAGAGAGGACCGCAGATAACAGCTCTGCACCATTTCTTCACCTGAGCCAGGAGGAAATGTGAACAATAGAAAACATTTGAGAATTCAGGTACTTATCCTCTTCCCGTGGAGTGACTAGAGAAAGCCCAGCAGCACCAGTAGTGATGCTGCTGGAGAGACCGTTGCAGCTTTGAAGTGGTGTGGTCTACACTGCTACACTGACTGCTGCCAGAACAGATTTACTTCTTTTGTGCAAAGAATTTCTCTCTCCTTCTTGCCCCTCTATAGGAGGCATTCAAAGAGCAGACAACTTTCCTAGGGGATTTTCCTCCCACTGTTAGAAACTACCTGCTATTATCAGCAAGAAAACATGTTAGTGTTTGCTAAAGACAAACCTTAAATTCCTTCTAATAAATGAACAGTGATAGATAACATTGAGAAGAAGATTCAGTGCATAGAGTCTGGAAATGCAGAGGGATGTCAAATAATGACTATGAGAAAAACAAAAAATAAACTTAAAATTTTTTCAGAATTTTATCCAATATTGATTTCAGTTTTTAAGTTGAACTAGGAGGGAAAAAAGCAAACACATCCACCCCCCAACCCACAAACAAAACAAAACCCCAAGAAACCAACCAAAAACACAGGCCAGGGGTGATGCATCAGGGCA
>NW_008627851.1:0-47682 GCF_000691845.1 Merops nubicus | reverse complement strand
TATGATTCTATGATTCTATGATATTGAGCCAGTTTCATATTTTGACTGGGACAGGGAGAAATCTACATTTTGGAATTCCTTTTTTAAGGAACTAGCAGGAAAGACAGAAATTACTAATTTCTGAGAAGTTGACATTAAGTATTCCAGTATTTTCAAAGTCATTGCTTTTTTGTTTGAGCCACGCTGAGTAATTTTGATTAATAAATTATTCCCTCAAAAAATAGATAAAGTCACCATAGTAACAATCATTGGCACCACTGCAAGCTTTTACTTAATTTCTGGACTCCTCCCAGTTTGGCTCAGTGTTCACATTCATGTGAAAGAAGCGTGATGAATAGTCCAAATTGATCTCTCATCAGTGTTTAGGCTATCATTTAATGCTGCTAATTTGCAATGTGTGGAACAAAAAAAATACACTTTGGCATTGCACTTTGGAAATATTGTTGTTATTGTTGCTGCTACCATCATTCCCAAAACAAATCATTCATCTCAAGTTGCATAATAACCAGTGTGTTTTATGAAAGAAGTCTATTCTACCTCTACTGGAAGTATGTATGAATGGGTTATATAATAAGTTGTTTACATTTATACTGCTCTTTCCAGTTAAGGGGATCATATTGTGTTGAGTATTCATATTTATTCTGGGAATCTGTGGCATGGTAAGATTAAAGAAGGGATTGAAAGTAGCCGAGGAAGAGGAATATGAAATTTATGCCATGGCTTGGATGCCACAGGAGGTTTGCAATGGCTCTGCTGACTGGACAGGAAAATATTTTGAGTAAAGATGAGGGGAGGGTGGTGGCCAAGTGGAAAGAAAATGGCAAGTGTTTTTCTTTCTCTTTCAGAGCCTCAATTTAGACTGAAAAATTGAATGATGTTTAGGTAGAGGAAAGTTGTGTCACCATCCAGTGCTTACACTGCTGTGTCTAGTTTTTTTTGCAGCCATTTCATTCATATTTTAATTCCAAAGCAGCTGCCTTTCCTGTGCAGAATATCTCATTTCTCATCTCCCTCTGAACATAATACTCTTATTTGAGAAATGAGTCTTGGCCCATGCAATAAATTAAAATCTTGTCTTTCTGTAACTGGAAACGGCTATAGAAAACCCCTCTTGTCTATGAACTGTGGGACAGTCATGAGTTACACATTTTCTTTACAATAAAAAAGCTCATCCTTTTGACAGTAATAAGTATCTTTACAAGAATTACAGGAACACTTACCCTTGTTGGATCAGAACTAGCAGCAAGTAGTAATGTGCTCACTACTAATAAGATGCATGAAAATATGACCACATTTTTTAAACCACTCTCTGTTGATTGATCAAACCCTACATTTGCACGTCTAGCCCTTGTCTATATCAATGATTTTTTATTTCACTGTTAATGCATTCCAGACTTCTCATTGCATTTGTTGTTAGGTAAAATGAAATTCCAAAACTACAATATGTAATTAGTAAAAATACCTCATAACTACATGTGCTTCTTTTTCTAGTTCACACCCAGTTAAAACATAGAAGTCTGTAAGGTTTTATCCAAGATGGTGTCACAGTTTCCAAATTACAAGTCACTGCCACGAGTACTCCTACTAAAACGTGGTATTCCTAATGTACAACATGAAGTTTCCTTCAGCTGGCTCTACGTGGTTGCAGAGTAGTGGTAGTTTTGCCAAAATCAACTGCGTTGATGACTGAACTCATTGTAAAAATGCTGTTTTCTAAAGCAGTTTCTTTTTTTCTTTCCAGAACCATCAGATATTGAAGGGAATATGGAATCTGCTACAGTGATTGATTTAATTCCATGGATGGAATATGAGTTCCGAATAATAGCAACAAACACTCTGGGGACAGGAGAACCGAGTATGCCCTCACAGAGAGTTAGAACTGAAGGCGCTCGTACGTAAACATAGAACTTGCAGTTTTTCAATGTGTTTCCCAATTGTCACATTTTTATTAATAATTTTTTAAATTTTGTTTTTCTATTTGTAAAAAGCACTTTATAAGATGCAAGCATAGAGCGTATTTTCTTCAGCCACACACTACTGTAGATTTTAGTGAGCAAATACCAGACTGTTGAGATGTGATACCATCTGACAGGAAAGAAACATGGTGATATAAATGGCAAATTTGCCTCCACTGTTGAAACGGGGTTGTACCAGATCATTCAGAGGTCCCCCGCTGTATTTTGAGTGTGTATGAATGCATGTATCTGTCTGGGACCAGGCTAAGAGGACTCAGGGAAAAACATGCATGTGTTTAGCAATGAAAATGTCCATTTGCCGTTCTGGTTTGTATTCTGAATGCATGACACGGCGCGTGTTATGCTGGCTAATGCCCTGTTTCTGTGATTGAAGGTTTGGCCTTGTGTCTTCTTATTCTGTGTCAAAGATGTGACATTATCCAACACAACATATGCCCTTATCAGTCTAATTGTTCGGTGTTAAAAGCTCAGAGCATATTTAAGGAGATCCTTTAGGCTCAGACACATCCTTTTTAAAATGAATTCTCCAAGATAAGGAATTAGATGTTATTAATAAAGATAATGCCTTCTAGTTTGACTGTACAAAGGAGATAACACTCATGCTGTAGGAGGTAATGTATCACTGCAATAAGTCTGTATCCAACAAAGCCTGAATACCAGTATATCCTCCTTAACACATATTAGCACCCATGTGCAACCTAGATATCTTTACAATTGTTGTCCTGTAGCTTGAGATTTGAAACTAAAAATGAAAGACCAAAGTGCAAAAAGTATTTCTTTGAAGCACACCTGCTAGGCCATTGTTTTGATTAGGTAGTATTTTCAAATTAAAAAGTATTTGCATTGCAGATTTCAGAACATTTATTAAAAAAGACCCATATGGTCCATTAAAAATATTGTTTCTTAGGGAGAAAGGAAAAACAGATCGGTTAAATTAATCTGGACAGGGAGGGAAAAGCCACAAAACTTTAATAGTAGAGTAAAAGGAAATTACTGCCTATAAAATTGGCTATTAGCATCATACATTTTATGACTCAACAGCTGTATTTGAAGGCTTAAGAATCTAAATTAGAAATCTATGCAAGCTTCTTGGAGTGCCTGATGCAGAACAGACATTTTGAAAAAGTCAGAAAAGAGACAGAAAAGGAGGGGAAACAATGCTTACAGGTGGAATAGTGGTAAAGTCCTGCAGTTTTCAGTGTGCCATGTTCATGACGTTTGTTGTAGCCTCCCAAAACACCCTCCAGTAGCACACCCTCCAGTTCTGTAGCAGGGTGCATTGCTTTTGCAAGAGATAGTCTGTTGTGTGATTCCCCATGCACAGCACCGTTGTCATCTTTGGCAGACTGTGAGACATTTTTGGTGAAACAAAGCAAAATGTTGATGTAGTTTTCCTAGGCATCAGTCAGCACTTCTTGCCATGCCAAAACAGGGTATAAATCAGTCAGTTTGCAGATGAACTGCTGTGCCCAAGTGCGTTTTCTACCAGGGGCCTGAATTTATTGTGAGCAGCAACAGCAGGATTTAGGTTGCACTGTCAACTTCCAAAGTACTACAGAGCTAGTACTGCGTGTGCAGTTTCATGTAAATCTGAAGAAGGTAATTATTTTAGTGCATAAACAACAACCCAGATCCACACACTGTAATTATTTTTAACATTTGTTCTGTGTTAAACAGCAACAAACAGTGCTGTGCCTTTGTTCTACTGTATGGGTGACAGAGGATGTCTGTTAAATGTTATCAGCATCTTTTTCAGTTACAAAATCTCTCTTCTTGAAGATAACTGTAATTTCAGTAGCTATTATTATCATGCTAAGAATGTGTGCTGTGATTTTGCTTTTTAATGAAATGTGCTTGCTTCATCAGTAACACATTTCACAGTGATTTCTTGAAATTCAGTGGATGAAAGTCTGCTTTTTTGTATTTTAGCTTCTAAATGCATTAGAGTAATTGTCTAAGTATCACTGTCTGGATTAGTAACCTGGTCTCAATGGAAAGAGAAACGTGGGTTTAGTGGTTGAGAGAATGAAGCTTGAAAAGGGTGATTTGTAAGACATTAGACAATCTTTTTCTCTTCTCTGACAGCCTGCATGTTTTCTTTGACTATTTAAGCATTCTAGCAAACCCCTACTTCTAACTTAGCACTAAAGTTATATGCTATAACAGATAGCATGACTACTTTGTATTTCAGTAATAAAAAGATCAAGTAATGATTTCAAGCTTCCTCTTGAATTGTCATGACATGTATATTTAGTCTCATTCTCCACTGACTTATTTTTCTATAAGGTCACAAATAAATAATGCAAGCCATGCACTAAATGTCAATTTCCATTTCAAATTTATTGTTACATTTTTTCTTCTTTCCAAAAAATTTAATTCTTCTCTGCTTTGTGTTTCTTCTCAGCTGACTCTCAGAGAAGACCTCAGTAAACATCTTAATTGATAGTGGGAGAGTGCTTAGGAACTTACTATCTTGTGACATTCACTGATTAGTGGAGAAAATGCCTAATCATATAAGAATTTATAAAATATACAATCAGCATAGGGGATAGCAATAGAATCAACATACTCTGTGCAGAGAGTCTTCCAGAAATGTGATAGAGGACTGATTTGCAGTGGAGTCCTGCTTTACCACTCAGCTGTGCACTAATGATAAATAGATCAACACATTTTAACTAATTATACAGAATATCAGCATAAAATGTAATTAGTAAATTATTAAGTGCTATGCTAGTTTTGCTTCTGAACATCTACCCACTCTGAACATGCCACTCAGGAAGACGTGTGCCACCAATCTAGAATAGGATTAGGATGGCAGTGCTTCAAAGATACATCCATGGGTTTGAACATCACGCAGTATGGGTAAAGATGTTGACACAGATGGAACTAACCACAGTCTGTTCAGGTGAATAGATGTGCAAGTCCTGGGTGCTTGAGCCCTTGGCATACCCACATCTGAGGAAGCAAAAACAATACACATAGTACTTCATTTAAGACCTATGAGTTTTCAATTTCTGAATATTCAATTAAATATTTGTAGGGAATAGTTTAAAAGAGGAATGATTGGCAGCTATGGTTAGAACTGGCACGTTTCCTGCAGCAGTAGCTATACGTTAGTCTTGGCAAGACCACAGACTCTCACAGCTATCATTATTTTAATTACTGTGTGCCACGTGTGCTCGTTGGCCATACTGGTAAAAAAGAAAATAGTGACATTTTTACTGACTGCATAATTTATGGTCATTTTTGTCTCTTCTATTTTTCTAGCTCCTAATGTGGCTCCTTCTGATGTTGGAGGAGGCGGGGGAAGCAATCGAGAGCTGACAATAACGTGGATGGTAGGTGTTACACTGAGATGGCACAAAACCTATGCTTCCTTGTTTCTGATCTTGCTCCTCCTGAAACCCACGGATGATTTGCCACTGGTTCCTGTGAGAGCAGGGTTTGTACACAGTATATATAGGTTTTCAGACTTCTCATATAAAAATATATAAGGAATGAGGAATACAATATTTTAGGTGTTTATGTACTGGGCATTTCTAAAATATTATCTAAAACAGTCTCTGAATGTGTTTCAAATAAATTGAAACACATACTGACTATGATAATGCATTGATGTAAATGCATTTGAGAAAATTCTGCATATTGTATCTTTCTTTGAGCCTTTTTTTAAGTTACGATCTGAATAGTGTGCAGATTTGATTGCTCCAGCTAAAAGTATAATGTCTTAATAATGACTTCAATGTGCTGTGCACAGATTTACAAGCTTTATTAAAAACAAAAAAGAATACATCACCATTCTATAAACTAGGCAGTCATATTTATTAACTGGAAGTTTAAGGAAATTTTTCTGTATTTACATTTTATAAATTTTATTTCCTGCTAATGTGATTGGTAATACAAAACAATGTTGCCTCATACTACAATTTAGCCATTCATTGATATCCACATACTGATGTTGTTCTTTTTCTCCAAGATGTTCTTTTTTCTTTAATGATTATGTGTTAAGAAAAATTAAAAAGGGAAAAGGGACAGAGATAAAACGTCAACCACAAAAAAATAATGGAATGACAAGTTCCAAAAATTAGCATTATCAAAAAAGCTTTTCAGTAAACAAAGTCTTTTGAAAAATTCATCTCTCATGTGTCCTGTAGATATTCAGTCCAAGATATTTTGTCTTTAAAACGTCTCATATAAATAGCTACATGTATACATGCTGTCTTCATTCTGGTATTGAAGCAATGGCTTTTAAAATTTACGTATACTGTGGGGAAAAGGACACTTCTGAAAATAGGGTAGAAGGGAAAAAGAGACAAGTAGGTAGGAATAAAGCAAAACCCAAAACAAGAGAGGATAAGAACTTAGAAGTGAAGTTCTGTAGGCAAGAGTTGCATGGAAGAGAGAACTGAAGTCTTCTGAAGGATATTAGGCAAAGCTAGGGAGGAGAAATAAAGGCAGAGGGGGGGGGCGGAAAGCCTCTCCGTTTCCTGTCAGAGCCTATTGACATCCAGAAAGAAAACAGAGCTAGAGAAGCATTACCTCTGGCAAAGAAAGGCAATTAAATGTTACGCCTGAAAAAATTACCAGGTATATCTTGCTAATGACCTCTCTGTTCACCTTCACATGGCTACAGGGCACATGGGGCACATTATGCCATTTGTGTCTTTGGGGAATAGTTTTTTTCAGATGCTTTATTTTAGCAGCTTATTTACCTCTGTGAAGAGTGCCTTTTTGTTGAGGGAAGTGATATAAAGATGACATAATTCCAACAGCAACTTTGTCATTGTTATATAGTGGTCCTCCTTATGAATGTCCCAATGTTAATCCATATGCATATTTCCTTCGGTTCGTACTTAAGGTTGATCATACTCCTTTGGAAGAGTTCTCAAGACACAGAAGTAGTCAGCCATATGTTTGGGCTAACACATTTAGGTTTTCCTGATTTATTTTGGGTTTGTTTGGTTTTTTGTTTTAATTCAGTTCAAAATATTTATTCAGTCTTCTGAAATATTTTAGCAATGAATTTACCCAAAGAAAAAATTTCTAAGTTTCTGAACAAGGAAGACCTATGCTTCTATTAAAATACTTTGGAAAGGTTATTTCTTAGTCTCACTAACAATAGCTTAGGAAGTAGATGTATCCTAATTGATTTGATTCTGATCTTTATTTACTTTTGAAGAGCAACAGTCTAACAAGACATGCAATGGACAGTTGCGCAAGTCCTAGATTATTATTTCTTCACAAGTGCTGTTGCATAAAAACTTTAACAAACTGCAGAGCTGCTTCTTGGCATTACATGTAAAGACTCTTTCTCGTGGCATTTTCAATACAGTGAAAACTTGACTGTGACCAAATTAAAAAAAAAAGAAAGTTATAGCCGTGAGAATAGTGACTAATGCAAGATCTGAAGTATAAGATCATTTCAGTCTTTCCTATACACCCAAGCAGATTTATGTTCCAATTATTTCTCTTACCTAATATCATGCTTTTTACATCTGTTCTGTAATGAGCAGTTCATTTAGTCAGACAAATTAGGCATGACTTCAAATATTTACTTCCCAATAGTATTCCACTACTATGTCTAGCAAGTGGTTTTGAATAGAGACGTTAGATTTATGGAGCCTGTCTGACAGACAACAACATATCTAACTGTAAGGCTAAAATAAAGGTGTATATTGATTCCCCCAAATGTGCTGAGATTTGCATATGCTACTCAAAATAGTCCTTAATTAAGGAGAGAATAACAAAATGTATGGCAGGTTCAGATGTTGCTGCCAACCTTCTTTCAGCTTTTGCTATGATTCATAAGCCCAGGTTGAATGAGACAGCCAGAGATGCAATCAAAGCTCTTCTGAGTCTTGTTTTGAAAGAACTGAGAAAGAGAGCTAGGAGTGGCATGCCCATTCTTCCTCATTTTTTCCCATTTTTCTTTCCCTCTTCCATTTTGTTTCTCATATTTTTCAGTGAATACTACAAACTATTCATCTACTTATACCTACTTATTATGTGCAGCCATTGGAGGACAAACTGCTTTCAACATTTTATTTAAGACTTTCTAGCATATATTTTTTAAATGCCAGTCGTGGCTTTCTAAAGTTTGCTCTGGCTGAAGATCATTCTGAGACTAGGGCCACATCCAGGCTGCTTACTTTGGTATGTGAGATATGACTCAGTTTTATTTTAAGCAGCTACATACATGATAGATTAGGAGGATGAGCTATCAAAGCTGACCTAGTCCATGAAATCTACTTTTTGAATTACAAGAGTGCCTATAAATATAAACTTAGGTACATGAAAGTACATTAGCTGGTAGGAATAATCATGCTTTAAACGTGTCTGTCTCTCTTCATCAGCTGTGCCAGTTGCCTAGGTGACCACCTTTAGGTAAATCAATATCATTTGGGCCAGCCACATAAATTTTCCCTTCTCTCTGTTTCGCAGGAATATCCATCTCCCCCCATGCCCCTGGACCCGTATACTTGCACAGTCTGTCTGTGTTACATATCCACTATCACTCCTTAGGATAGCCTTTTCTGCTAGCTACAGCTGACAACAGTTTTGGTACAGAATTATTCTTGATTTCTTTCTGTAGGAGATAACATGATGTGTCTTGTACTGAGTTTGGATGAGGAACAAGATCTTAAAATGTTTCAGTAACAGACATGCTACTACTGCAGATCTGCATAATGAGGGTGGTGTATTTTAAAGGAACACGGTGTATTTTTAAAGGGAGCAGAAGCAAACCAGGAGAAAATGGAACTTTAGTTCAGTGTTTCTATAATACATCTATTGATGCTTTCTGTATTATTTATTTTTCATTAGATATCCATTTGTTTAGTTGGCTGCAAAAAAATAATATTTTATCTTTTTACCCTTTAGCCTTTGTCAAGAGAATACCACTATGGCAATAACTTTGGTTATATAGTTGCTTTCAAGCCATTTGGTGAAAAAGAATGGAGAAGAGTTACAGTTACTAATCCTGAAATTGGCCGGTATGTCCACAAGGATGAGTCAATGCCACCTTCCACCCAGTATCAAGTGAAAGTGAAAGCTTTTAACAACAAAGGGGATGGACCATTCAGTCTCACTGCTGTCATTTATTCAGCACAAGATGGTGAGTAAAGGTTCCAGGTGAGTTTTACGCTGAGGGTCCACATCAGCACTGCCAACATCGGTAGAGACAGCCTGGTCTTTGACACTGATTTGTACAGGAATGTGCACCTTCAGCAAGGGGGGTGTGTATTGCAAAGACAAAACACTTGCATTTCTTCTGAATAAACAACATCAGACTCTGCTTTATGGATAATGCAGAGCACTTGGTTCTGCTTGCCATCAATGCACAATACACAGAAGCATTCAAGATTCTTCACATAGCTTGTTCACAGATTTAAGAATTTAAAGAAGGAAATTCTGATCTTCATATTGGTCACCTAGAACATTTACATCATTGCCCAGCAATGTCTCTATGATCTTCATACATGTATTTGACATATAAGTCATTTTTTTTCTTCTCAACAGACTACAGTAAAGCCTATTATTCTAGCTGATCATTGTCAGAATTTAGCACCAAATTAGGAAGGAATGATAGTTCAGTTGTATCTAGTTATATTTCCAGCATGTTTAGAGTCTAATATAAATTATCCCTGCCACATTCTTTATTCTGTTTTGGATGTTAGAGCTATCAAGTGAATAATTTATTGAAAACCTCTTTGGCGTGTCACTAAAATCTTTTTCTTAAGTCTCAGTGGAATTATTTCACATGCTGTGATCTTTAGGATTGAATTTTAAATGACAGTTCCAAACTTAGTGAGAGAAAGAAAGTACTAGAAAGTTTATCTTAAATCAGAAGAAATGTATACAACATCCTAATTGCAATGTAATCACTCAAGACTGTTTTAAAAAAAATGTGGTTTATTAATTTTTGCCAGCAACCTGAAGAATTGCTCATATTTTTCTTTCTGTAGAGCAGAATCTCCTTCACAAAATCAACAGATCCAGACCAAAGAGCCAAGAGGAGGGATGTGATAACAAGGCCACAGTCTCACACTTCCGACTCTGTTCTCTCCTCTGTGTATTTTAAGGGAGATTTATGTTCATGATTCCCATTAGCAGCAGTGGGAACTTTGCACACAAATCGCCCACACACAGAGAAAAGATAAAGTAGTCCTCTTGTTTCTTGCAATAATTCAGGATTCAAGCTAGCAACTTTTAGCTATCTGAAAAGTTTAATACTAATCCTTTTTTCTCAGAAAAGTGTACCTTAGGATGTCATCTTCAACAGCTGCTGCAGCAACCGGATGGTTGTGTTTGTAGTTGTGTAAATGAGTTGCTAAATAGCTATGGTGTAATAAAAGATGTATCTGCCAAGTAGCACTTGAGTATCCATCCTTTCTCAGAGACATTATTGACAGCTGACTGATAAGCCCCCACGTGTTTATGTTAGGATTATACTAACCACGTCAGCATGGCAGTGTGTTTGTGTACCTAAGTGCAGAGGCATGGCAGAGCCTAATAGCTCCAAAAGACAGGGAAACCAAATATGCAGTAGTGACAGCTTCCAGATAGGAAGTCACTTCAGTGAATGCTGATGTTCTAACATAGACTTTATCAAAGTCCAGACACTTGATAGAAAGATTTGTGGTTCAGTGCTGCCAGATATAGACAGCAAAAGGAATAGAAGTTCCATGAACCTACTTCTTTTCTTTGACTTCAAGCTCGAGTCACCAAAGCAGTCAGATTCACAAAGCTCCAAACCTTACCCATAGTACTCTCAGCTCCTGTAAGGATACTGACTATATCAAATCCAGAAACTGCAGGGCGGGTTAGAAGGAATTTTGCTAATAGGTGGAATGCCTATTAGCAAAGAGCATTCTGCTGAGTTTTCTGCTGGCATCAGGACTTGCACAAAGGCACTTCCATACCTCCTCTCATGCCTACTGGCTCCCAGCCTTAACTTTGTGTAGTTACGCTTAGAAGTAATTCTGGGATGACCACTATGTTCTCAGTGAAGAGAATGCATTGTGAGGCCCATGGGATCTCTTCTTTTATTGGTAGAATTAGTGAAGTAGAAAGCTGGAGAAGAGCAGGTGATGTCATCTTTCTGGCTCAGGAAAGACTGCAAAATAGTTTTAGAACATAAAATGCCAAATAGGGATATAAGTTACTTGGAGCTCATAAACAAGCATAAGCAGATGAAATGCTGTTCAGAGTATTGTATCATCCAAATCCTTGGCAGTTGGAACTTTTCAGTATGAAACATTTTGGAAAATTCTGTAATTGGAACAATAGAGAAAAGTCTGACAGTGACTTGGGAATGGATTAGATGATCACATCTCTTCCACCTGTACTTCTGAATCAGCAAGTGATAGTACTACTATCAGAGAACACAACTTCTCAAAGGCATTACTGAGGTTTAAAACAATATGGTCATGCAACATTCCATACAGGTTATGTATAAATATACATACATAAATATAATGACACCATTTCCACTGAGGTTTTGTATTTTGTAATGTTTCTATGTGTGTCTAGTTACAGCTGTGGACATCTTTATTCCCTTTAGTGACTGGAGAATTTCTGTGTTCCCATGTGTTTTAAGCCAGGTTCCATGTCTGATAACTGCTAGTCATACCTGCCATTGCTAGTAGTGACTAATGAGTGCTAGTAAATGAGTGCACAGGCCTCTTGCTTATCTAAATTCCTGTCATTGTAAAAACAATTTTGCAATAATGTATAATATTTTAATTATACATTTGCATTATTAACAGTCATTGAAAGACAATTACAAAAGGTAACTTTGCATATAAGATTATTTTGTTACCTGGGATACTTTTCATGAGAGATGTAACTGATTTTTTTCTTGACAGTGGCTGTTTTCATGCATAGTTGACTGGATGCCCAGTTGGAAGATTAAGTATATGAAAGCTTTCCTCAGCTTGGGCTGCTGTGCCTGTCTGTTGCAACTTGTATAGAATCATAGAATCATTAAGGTTGGAAAAGGCCTCTAAGATCATCAAGTCCAGCCGTCAGCCCAGCACTACCATGACCATTAAATCATGTCCTGGAGTGCCACATCTACATGGGTTTTTTTAACACCTCCAGGGATGGTGGCTCCAGCACCTCCCTGGGCAGCCCATTCCAATGCCTCACCAAAACTCTTCCAAAAGATTTGTGACAGAGAACTGTTCTTAGCTTGGAAAACTGTATCTTTTATAGATACGTTGCTAAGTTTATGCCTTTTTAAATTCCTTACCTCACTTAAAATACAAGCAGCAGTGAAATTAACAGCTTCTTATAATGAAACTAGGACTTAATATTCTAAGCCCTGAATAAAAGTGTGTTGCATTATAATGTTCTATGTTTTGCGTGAGCTGTTGTCCAGAACAAAGAAGACAAACAAAATGGACTGTGTGATGTATGCCTGATAGAACGGTGCTCTTGGATTATTTCTCACCTATGCTCAAGTTTATATTGCCACTGGCCAGCTCTACTTCTAATGTCTAGCCATAAAAACTTTGTATCATCACAGCTGTGACATACACGTGAATATTTCTGTGTAACTGGTTTCAAAAATCGGATATATATGATCTGTGAGCTGCTGTCCGATTTATTAGAGGATCACTGAATGCTTGATTCTACTCATCAAAGCTGTCTCTAATTTACGAATTTCAGCATGAAATCTGTTGAACCGTAGCAATACATAGTGTGAGCCAAGTAATAGGATCATTGTTTTGTTTTTATAGAACCATTTCCCATACGGATCATCACTGAATTTAAAGTTTATCCAAGTAAAGCCAGAAAGCCAGATTAGAGACTAACACACTTGGCTCCCTGAAAGTAAGAGCCACCCCTGTAAGCAAGTATAATACTGGCTGGATGAGATTGGATGTTTAACATGTGTTTCATCTTCCAGCTCCAACTGAAATACCCACAGAAGTGAGCGTAAAAGTTTTGTCGTCTTCTGAAATGTCTGTTTCTTGGCACCATGTTTCTGACAAGTCTGTGGAAGGATATCAGGTGAGTTTAGTGATGACACTGTATATCTTCTCATTCATTTAATTTCAGTAGTTAAATGCAAGAATAATTCCTACTCTAGCTTTCTATTCTTTAAAGTTCACATCTCTTTAGTTGTCATTTGCTGTATATATTTCAAACCCTAAGAAACAGATTATGTTTGGTGCTACATACTTCATTACTAAAACATAGTAACAAATGTATGTTCTCACTGTTCAGCTGAAAAAAGGCATCATTATTTCATGAAAGAATCTTGTCTGCTATATAATCAAATGCCTATCTACCTTCTCAAAATATACTGAAATTAAGTTTTAGGTGTAATTGTCAACACAGACATGAAATTGTAACTGACTTGTGGCCCATTTAAATTATCAGCAGTTATTAATATAACTCACCCACAAATCCTGTATCAAGTGGGACTATATGAAAAATGCCCAGAATTCAGTGTAACAGAAACAGTGCTGTTGTGCAAGACCACAATGTTTTCTTCATAATTTCTGCTCTCCACATGAAAAAGAGTTTCAAGTTATGTTCATCTGGTCCAAGACTAAGTGGTGCTACTGGTAAAAATTGTTCTTGTCATTGTCCAAAGATGACAACAGCCACAGGGTGAGTGCCACCAGAAATAACCATGCAGTACTCCAGCAAGGAAGTCTTAAACATCTTCTGTGCACAGTGGATGCTGACAAACTCTACAGTGTCCAGCCAGCTTACTTTGGCTGCACTCCAGAACAAGAATTTGGACCTTAGTTTGTTAGTGACTTGTTTTGTGTTTTAAGTTGTCGGCTGCCTGATGGTAGCCTCTATGTTCCAAAATGAGCACATACAAATGTGGAGTAACCTCATAGAATGTATTTTTAGAACTCAAATCTGTGAATAGATGTTATTTTAATTAGTAATACTTATTTCTATATTTCCTGATCTCTGTTTACGTATTTCTATATTTCCTGATCTCTGTTTCTGTCTCCCTGAGATTTATATAATAATTCTGGGACACTGTAACATATCATAGGAAAGACCTCAATAGGAACTATCATAGTGTCCCATATAAACCTTGGTTCCACACAGTACACACATAAAGTTTTAAAATTGCAGGCAGAGGACACTGGGTTTTGAAATTAAGACACTGACATCAACAATATCTCCTAAATTACTAAAGCAGCCCACTGATTTGGTGTTTCCTAGAGATTGTGCAACTAGAGTAGGATAGACAAAATCACAGCTGTAACTGAGAGCTGGGTGGAGTGCTCAGGTCTGTGAGCTTGAGCCAGCCAGATGTCTAGCAGTGCTGCACTCCTGAGCTGGACAGTCTGGGCAGAAACTGGACATGAAGCCTGCACACCCTGATTAACCAGAACAGACACGCATCACACACATGCCAGGTGGCTTGTCAGGGTGTGGAGAGAGAGCAGCAAGGTGGAGTGCTGGAAGAGGTTGGATTGAAAAGAGGTTGGATTTTGGGCTGAAAAGAGAATAACTGCTCTTCTCAAGAAAGGTGGGATACCCTGGGACTTGGTGGAGAGCTCTGTTACACAGAATATAGATATGAGAGGTGTGGCCTTACTTTGATAGTTGGAGCATAACTTCATCCATTCATTCCTGGAGAAGTACTGTGCATCCACAAATACAGTGTGAACTGAGTAGCTTGAATATGTACAATGAGCAGTGGCTTTAGAATCTTGAATGTGTACAGTGAGCAGTGGCTTTAGAATATGATTTATTCTGGGCTTTTTTTCTCTTTTTCTAAAGTAGAATTCTAATTATCAGGACTGTGGAAAACATCTGCCTATACAATAAACAGACCGAAAGGCATGAAGCACTGCCCCACAGAACTCAGTGTGATGTTAATTCTGGGATCTTTTTCTCTTAGAGCAGTCACCAGCCTCATTCTACTAAAGGGGGAGGTAGCAAAGGGCAAGTCTGTGCTTTTACACTGAGGGCAAAAAGAAAGTTGTGTGCTCTTGAAGATCAGATCTCACATGATCCCTGAAGGAGCCATGGGACAGGGCAGAAATAGGGAGAGTTCTTCTGGAAGGTCAAGGCCACAAATAACTTTTCTGAAGTTACAATACAAGTTGTGGAGGGAGAAGGACTCAAACTACATTATAAAGTTCCAGTGAATATATGTGGAAGGCTCTGTCTCTATTGGCATCAAGAAATGTTCCAATATTTATTTTTTAATTACTGCTCAGCTGTAACACAGATTATCAAGATCCCTCATTCACCAAAACACCTTCTCAGTTTCAATTTGGTCATTATTTTTGCCTGAAAGTTGCGTAATTGACCTTTGAAATGATAGCGTTTAAGAGGTGGGAGTACCCCGAGCAAAGTACCTGAAGTTACTTCACCTGTGACACAAAGCTTTTCACACCAGGAGGAGTCAGATTTTCCTGACACTAATGCATACTGTCAGGATGACTGTGCTCATGGTGATGAGTGTGAGCTGATGCATTTTGCCATTACAGAGGAGTTTCCTCAGCTCACACTTACAGATGAGATAAAGTATGAAAACTATCTCCATCCATATAGAGAAATTCAGATTTATCAGTTCTTACAAAAGCCTGCTAAAAGCCATGGCTCCTCAGTGCATGCAGTCCCAAAGATACTGTCCGTATTCCCTGATGCTTCTATGCAATAGATGTTTTATTTTACAAATTTATTGCTGTTAACCACCATTGTCCCGTGTTTACTGAAATATATTAGAGTTTCATTTTTAAATTGTATTACTTCTGCCTGAAATGTAATATGCTCTCAGTGAAGTAATTTACATTTTCATTCGTTATTCTCGCTTGTCTTGTTTGATGCTATATATTACTTGTTATATTACACCCTTAGCATCACTGTAGTGCAAATGAACAGTAGGATTGTAGAAACTTTTACAAGTCAAAGGTATTTAAAGGCTCCCAGCATATGCCCCATGGTTAACAAAAGCTTCACATTAAGTGTGTTTACCATCTTTAGGCAAAGCAGGTACTTAATTAGCATAATAGAACATACTAAAAATGAATTAATGAGTCTTCAGTGGCCAGTTAATATCAACAACAAAGCTACCATTGGTTCTGTCATAGCTAATAAAATTTCAGCTTCCTAGAACTTCACAGGCATTGCTTTGCTGCAGGCTAGAAACTTGTTTGAACTTAGGGACAGAGACAGACATAATGTTCTCTAACTCCTGATGTGCACACCCTCTCACTCTTGAGTCAGCCACTTGGAGTGAACAGTTTATGGTATACAGCTATTTGCATTCAACAACGGCAGTTTAACAGTAGCAACTTGTTAATTATAAACATATAAAAAAAAGTCTGACCTGAAAATCATAATCAGACCTTCAGCTGAAATGACTGTGATGGTTTCAGATCCATCCCAGTTTGAAACCATTTGTCAAGTGGAGGTTACCATCTTGCTGGAGAATCCTGCAGGTTGGATTTGGGTGCACATTTCTCGCTCGTTTTGCAGCAAAGGTTGTTGACTCATTAAAATAGTCGCCCTTGTAAGTGGGACTTTCATGAGTGTGAGTGCCTAAATTACAGTAAAATGCTGTTTAGGATGCTAGTGGATGAAACTTCCGAAACACTGTGCAGGACATACTTTATGCAACTACAAATGACCTGTTTGTGCCTGCTGAAAGGCAGGTATGCATGCTGTATTTAAAAATAAGAGCCTGTTTGGCCTGCAGATACAATGTGATTGTCTGTACACCAGGAAAGAGTAGAGTGAGAAAAGTCATTGAGATATTGTCACATGTGTAATAATCAGAGTGTGAGTAACCTCTAACACTGGTGAGCAAGACAGAGGTAACAAACATTGCCAAGAGATTTTAGTATTTAAATGAGTAAGCTCTGTGTAGTTAGTGATATTTCTATTACCGTGTCCAAAGACAGTTGAAGTAGGTGAAGAGAAATCCTCTACTGCAGCACTCCTCATTCAGCCACAGTATCTGCTCTGAGGTAAAAGAAAGAAATACTTTTACAAAACATTTTCATTTAAATTTGAACAAGAGAAAATAAAACCTTGCCAAACAAGGGTTGTAGGCACTATTCGTGAAGAGAACTGTGATGTTAACACCTTGACAAACTATCTGCCTATCTAACCTATTCTTTAAATGAAATTCCCAAAGGAAACTAATGTCAGCAGAAGCGATGAGAGTGGTTGCTTTTTAAAAGATACAATAACAGGCTACCTGATGTCACCAGTCAATAAAAGCAAGAGTTTTCCTAGAGCCTAAAATTACCAACATTAACTTCTTCCTAAAAAGTTTTAGAAAGCCCTCATATGGCATACCCAAGAGTCATGAAGACAGACAGAAACCAAGCAGAAATGGTGAGAGTAAAAACACTCAAAACCAAAATGCAATGGACACAACTTTCCATTCTTTCAGATTAGTGCACTGAGTTAGTCTTATGCAAATGGTTATAAACCAGACAAAACCTAGAGACTGACAGTGTTTTACACTCATTTTCATCCACAAGGCCATATAGAATAGGATCCTGTGTGTGTGAGAGACCATATAGAATGGCATCTACAAGTCTATAGGAATTACTCTCTTTTGAAGTGGTGTTTTCTAATGCATAATGAATTCAAGTAGAATGGAACAATTTCTTGGGAAAAAAAAATCACAGAATTTCTATGTACAGTTAATTGTCTTTGGATGTTAAGATGTTTCAAGCTTACATACTTTTCCCCTGGTTTAAGCATTTTCATGTTCTTTCTTACTTTGACAAATATCATATTGTAACATGAAATCTGATTGAATTTAGCCAAAGAGCTTTAGAGAATGATTAGGTACACGTATCTAGACCTGCACATTCAGATAACACAAATGAATACTTCTCATTCCCCAGATTGAAGTACAAAGAGATTAAATTGGTAAGGCATTTCAAACAAAATATTGTGAAAATGTAAGCAGAGTATCATCTACACTGTAATATAGTGAAACAATATTAAAGTTCAGAGTAAAATGCTCAAACAAAACAGAAGGAAGAAAATAGTTTTGTTCTCTGAAGGTATTAACCGTTTTCCAGGCCTCTTATGACTTAGCTGAGAACAAGTTAAACCACTGTGAGAAAAGGTTTCATAATAAAATCTGAATTTGTTTCCATTTCTTTATGTCTGTATACAACTCAGTTAAAATCACAGCCTGTAGAAGGAATTCCATGCTATTGCTGTTTCATTTCTTTTACCTCACTTACTTCCAAGTATGTAGCATACAAATTGCCAGCATACATAATTTCTTATAAACTTTCTTTAGGACTAAATATGTTAAATTTAATCATTCCATTTTCTTGCTTACAGATTCGTTACTGGGCTGCTCATGATAAAGAAGCAGCTGCACAGAGGGTACAAGTGAGCAATCAAGAATATTCAACCAAACTGGAAAACCTGAAGCCTAATACTCGCTACCATGTAGATGTTTCTGCCTTCAACAGTGCAGGCTATGGACCTCCCAGTAGAACCATTGATGTGATTACCAGGAAAGCACGTAAGTAACTGAAGGATTGGATTAAGTATAATGTCATATGCTTCATTATTGCACGTTGCAGCGTGTCTGTCCACCATGTTTTCAAAGGTGGCTTCTCATTTGTATACCAAGTGTTCTCCCTTTATGTGGTATTGGTTCTTTGTCTGGAAATTTCTACTAAAGCTCTCAGCTCTCCTTCCTCTCTTTTGGTGCCATGTACAATGTGGGTATCTTACAAAAGGTGGTAAAGAGAAGAAGATTATAGGCTCATAGAAGAGTCAGCTTCAAGTTTGGACCAGGTCGCTCAGGGCTTTATCCAGATGGATCTTGAAACCCTCCAGGGACAGAGACTGCAAAACTTCTCTGAGAAACCTGTCCCAGTACCTGAATTTTTCTGAGCATCTAGTCTGAGCCTCTTTGAAGCAAATTTATGCCTTTTGTCACTTGTCCTCCTGCCATACCACTTTGAAGAGCCTGGATCCTTCTTGATGACCTCCCTGTAAGAACAGACACGGTGCTCTTAGGTCCTATTCAAAGCAGTCTCTTCTCTAGGGTGAGCAAGTCCAGCTGTCCCAGCCTTCCTTCACAGGGCAGGTGCTCAAGCTTCCCACCAGGTCAATGGGCCTCTGCTGAAGTCACTCCTGATTACCAATGTCTTTCTAGTACAGGGGCACCCCAAAGCTGGACGTGTGAAATGCTGGTGTCTGAACCCCGAGCCCCAAATTAAGGTTGACATATGGGTGATTCCCACAGCCCTTCATAAAGAGGTGGTGAGTTTGCCTTATAGCTTCCCCCCAGGGTGCGGCCGGCCCTGCAGGGAGAGCCAGAAGGGAAATGAGCCCCAGGGGTCCCGCACTGAGTTGACAAAGGTCAGGTGTCTGCTTGGGGATAAAAGCTGGGACCACTTGCAGGGAGTCAGGAGTGTCTGTCGGTGGAGTGCACTCCCCAGAGCTTCCTGGGTCAGGGCAGACCTCCTGACTCTCCCTGGAGCTGGGCCCTGGTCTGTTTAGGCCTTTGTGAATGTTGTTTGATTGGGTGAGAGTTGCCATGTGGGCACCTTTTTCTCATGTGTTTAGCTGGCTGGTCTGGCTGTTTCCCATGCCAACTGTGGGCAACCCCAGTTCACTGTTTGTACCACCTGTTGTGGGCCGGGTCATATGTTTTGTGGGATCGTTGGGGGTGGTGTCGATCATGTACCAGCTGGTTGACCTGTTTGTACCCCCAGCAGTCATTCATATCATAACATTTTTGTCTACAATACAGTCTGCATATTGGATTCTCTTCCTGCTGGCGCTATCATTTTTGTTGGGCCTGGTCATTGGCAAAACAACATGATATTCTGAATGATAAACAATTCAGACCAGCTATTACTTAGACAGCTATATCCTCTCTTTTTGTTGAATTGGTAGTGAGAAGGATTGTATTATGACAATTAAAGCATGACCAATTGCCATTTTCATTAACAGTAGAGGGGTCCAGGATCAGGCAGCCTTGAAAAGACAGTGATCTGAATCACACCCTTGAATGTACCTGCCATAATAGGTTTCTGAATATAGCTCCTGACTTAATGATGATGCCTAGCGTCAACATATGCTGAGGAATGTTCAATTAAGAAATACATCTTGTGTATTTAAATCACATTTATACGGGCTAAAAATACATACAACTAATTTGAGGATTTCCGTCAGTAAATAGTGTATTGTGCAACTTGCACCTGCAGGTTTGGTTGTGTTGAATAAGACCATTTTATAAGCTTATGGTGTGAAATACAATTAATGGTTTCTGCAGTAGTGTTCTCCAATTTCTACTGAGTTAAATGCTGTAGAAGTGCCTTTAAATGGTTAATTAAATATTTAATCTCAGTGAATAAATATGACTTAAGCCACATTTCTGGGAGGTTCTGAACACAGTTGCATGCCAGCAAGCACACATGGTCAGCAACATAGTTAAGGGTAATGTTGGCCACTTCCGTTCTGGCAACACAGAAAGGCAAACCCACAAAGCAGCCACGGCACCAGCCATCCAAAATTGCCTGGCTGGAGCTGTAGCATGTAATTGCAGGAAGGAGACTATCCCTTAATCATATAAAGATCAACCTAATTTCCCTTTTTACATTTGTACATGTCTTTATAAGGAGTTCACTGAATGTTTATGAAATCTCATTTATGTTGCTTTTCAGCTCCAAGCCAACGCCCAAGAATTATCAGTTCTGTAAGGTCTGGTTCAAGGTACATCATCACCTGGGATCACGTGAAGGCAATGTCAAATGAGTCTGCAGTTGAAGGATACAAAGTATGACCTATGAAAATATTTTTTATCTTTGTGTATGCTACATGAGGTACATTTGATTGACATTTTTGTACCTAATCAGATTTAAGCATAGTTACATGCTACAGGTGAAGGTATCGTGCTCAGAGATCACAGACATCCTGTAGGCTGAGGGCAAAGCCTGTGGGCTTAGTCAATATGATGAGAAAACAATGGGGCACTAAAATTCATTTGGGTGGTAAATCATATTATGGGAAAGTTTAGATCAGTGACTGCAGCAGCCTCATTCCCATGATTACATTTATTGTATATTGGCTAAAACTAATGCTTTAAAAAACTGTACACTTTAGTATTTTTTTTGTTATACCAGTATGCATTGTTCCAGCTTTCCTTTCCCATCTCCTTGGGAGCTGCGATTCCTGGAACACGAGTTCTTTAAAGTCTGGGGAGGTAGAGGAAGGGAAGGGACATTGAACCTCATCAGATGCAATTACTGTATGAGTAGAACAAGTGTATATACTGACAAATGGCGTATATAAACCATCAAAAATTAATTCCTGTTTAACCTCACTGCTTGCTGGTAGTAGAGAAAATCAGTATCATGTTCTACATGTACAAATTTTGCTTGAGGAGTTGAACAGCTTCCTGGGAATTGCTGGCAATGTTTCACAGACATTATTCCAGAATAGATGGAGATCTTTTCTAAGGGTGCCACAAGACATCTAACATCACATTTGCAATAGTTGCACATCGAGGGATAATAAAATTAATAATTCTTCCATTTGTGAAAATGGTAATAAATTTTATGTCAGAAAACCTACCTGAGTTTTCATACTTTTATTTGATTCTCTTTGCCACCCTGCTTTATTATGTTCTATCATTTAATTACTTATTTCAAGTACAGGGGCTGAAAATATTTTTCAAAAGGTGGCATAATTTTATAACAGAGAAAACAATGAGGAGACATCCTGTCTAGATTCACCCTACATAAAAATGGAAGAAGTAATATCAGCCACTAAGCTGTGATATATATAGGCTTCATATATAAATAAAAATCTAATACATTTTCACTGGCACATTGTAGATATGTAACTGTGTTTTCATGGAAATGTAGCATTTCAGTAACTACACTTACTATGACTTTCCTAGATCCTTTATAGACCAGATGGACAACATGAAGGCAAGTTGTTTTCGACTGGAAAGCACACAATAGAGGTCCCAGTCCCCAGTGATGGTGAATATGTTGTGGAGGTCCGAGCACACAGTGAAGGAGGAGATGGAGAAGTAGCTCAAATAAAAATTTCAGGTGAGCAAATAGCTTCCCTTCTTTCCTACACTCCTGGGAAATCTGTGACTTAGTATTTTCCTCATGCACACTATCCAGAGATGGGCATACCACCCATTCATGTCCAAAATTTAAGAGGTATCTTGGTGATTACACTGAAAATTACAGTTTATATTAAAATACTTCTAAAGACTCATAATGCACACAGAACACTACTGCAGCATTCCAGATCAAACGTGGAAGCACTGCCAGTCTTCCAAATATCAGACTGTTTCTACTGGTGCCCCCAGTTAGGCTGCCACTTCTCGTAGTGTCCCACAAGCATAACTACATGGTACAGGCCTCAGACTGAAGACATCATCTTGGAATAATCCTATAGTTTCTACTACCTGTTCCCTCTGTATGTCATTCCTTTGTCAACTGCCACTAAGAGGAAAGTCACTGAGGACTCAAGTGGTACACAGTGATCCACAGACCAATTGCTAGGGAGGTTCCACTTATCAGGGAAGATGGGAGCTGTGACACAAGGAGATAAATAAGCAATGAGAAATGCAACATGCTCAATTTGAGTGGTCTGGATGATTGTTAAAGAGGAGATGGAAGCATGGCTCAGGCTGATTCAACCTGTGTGCATTGTTGGCTCTAAATACGAGCTCAGATGTGTCCTGCACATCTTTCTCCTGGCAGGTTTGTAATTTAAGTAGTGCCTCCACACTGTGTGTGGAGTAGAACGTGAATAAACATCAAGGACTTGGAAAGTGTCTTTACAAGGTTATGATTTAAAAACTTGTATTGTGTTCTTATCTTTTTAATTTAAAAATTAACTTGTGATATTGCCTGTGTACTGTGACAGAAGCTGCACAGTCCCAAAAGTGTGGACTTCCAATCTGCTGGTTTTCGGTAACATGTACAGTTTATATCACCTTGTTTTAACTCATGGATATGCCTGGTTTTCTTTGAATGAAGCATCTATTCCACTCTTGATCAAATGGATCTAGAGGTAGAGAATCCATCATTTGCCAGATACTTTGTTCTCATGATTAATCACCTGCACTGTTGACTTTTTTTTCTAATTTTTTTCTCTATATTTATTTGTTTTGGGGGTCTGGCTGTTGATTCCTTTTATAGCCTTTGTCTAGATTAAAGAGTCTTTTTGTGCCTAATATGTTGTCCCCATTAAGAAATATAAGTATCAGTCAAGTGATTGATGAAGTGCTAAACAGACTGAGCACCTTGAATTTCTCTGTGATAACATTTTCTTCAGGTTTTAAATAAGTTCAACAGCTCTTCTCCTCACCTCTCCAACATCTGAGAATTCCTCTAGGACTGCAGACACTGACCACATGCACTACTTTAACTCTGCTGTCTGCAGAGATAGTCTCACCTCCCTACACTTACTACTCCCAGCATTATTCATGAAAGGCTTTCATTACCCATTTACTTCCTTGCACTGGGCTATAAAATGGTTTTCATCTTGTTTGTGCACTAGATTTAAATCCTTCCTGGAATCTTGGCTTGCCAGGATACACTGCCCCATCCTGATATGTGTGGCATGCCTCTTTTTTCCTTTGTGTATAATTTTGCACGTGGCTGTGACAAAGCACAGTAGGTTTGAATGTTTTAAGTTCTCATGCTGTCTGGATTTCTGTATGAATGTATTGTTAGTCACTTTTTACTGCTTTGCCATTTGGTTCACATAGACAGTTCCTTGGGTGTTTACTTCTGGTTTTGATGAAAAAGATTGGATTGCATTCTGTCTACTACTGTTCACTGTGGAATTACACTAGAAATTCAATGGCCTTTCTTCAATAATTGTGTTTTGAAATCTGCCAGTGACTGAATTATTAACCCATTTAGCATACACTACAAATGCTAAGTTGTAGTTTTGTATTGTTCTGTCTTCCACACTGCAGACAAATTTTCAGCCACAACTTCTACCACACCCCAGCTAGACAGAAAGGGATGGTCCTTCTGTTGGCCTAGATAAAGGCAACATTCCTGGGATTTGGTTTAGGAAAGGAGATAGAAAAGGAGACAAAAAACATTTTAATCTCTTTGGAATGCACAGTATACAGGGAACAGGGTAAGCATTTCAGGCTGTTTCTGGGCTCATACCATGATTTTTCCAAAGAGCAGAATGACGTGTCATTTTAACACCTAGACATAGCAAATTATGACTGTTAATTTTTATTCCTAAGGAAATTTTCCAGTAGCATGACAGGTTTTAAAGCCATTGCCCAAAAAGCATAATGGAGAGATGAGAAACTTTTAAGTAATTATAATTTTTCTCAGAGACATGCAAAGAAGACAACTTCTAGTTTGATGGGAATCTGTGTTCTGGTGGTCAGTGGAACTTAAATATTTATGGTGTGATGTAAATAAAAGCTAAGGCAAAGCATAAGGCATCATACCAAATTCAGAGATGACCATTGCCTTACTTGACCTTTAGGCATCTGATTCCAGAGTTTGCAAAACAAATTCATTTCCTGCATAAGTGAATAGGGAGAATTAAGCAACTAGGCCAAGGGTTCAAAATAACCTGGATGCTGATCAGGAATGACCAGATCGTAAGTAAACTGCAAGGCTGCCTAAGAGAGAGGAATGTGTGGAAAACCTGCGTGTCTTCCCGGTCTGTGTTTTCCTGCTGTTCACTGGGTATCAAATCCAAATTGTTGTACATAATACACTTCAGTTAGATGTCTAAGCTCCCATTATAATCATTTGTCATCTAGGGCATAGTTCAGAAGCTTAAAGAAAGCCTGTAGCATTTGAGATGCCTCCAATTACCAGGGACACCCACACAGTCCTGGCAGGTCTGACATGATCTACAGGGGACCTAAGGTCTTCTGGGTCAGCACCTGGAGGCCAGCCAAGACACCAGAAAACTGAATTAGGTTTAAGTACGAGAACATCTAGTTCAGGAACCCTAACTGGCCCTGAGATCTTAACTTGGGTATTTAGAATACAGCACATTTTAACTAACAAAATTGTGTTTGGAAGTCAAATGTAAAACAAACTAGAAATATATGTTATTTCTAGCTCAACCTCTTGTCTAAGAGGCAAACTTTCTTCTGTATTTTCCGCATCCTCTTCCTTCTCACAGAAAACCCAGTCACATGCTGAAGAGGGGGGCAAACATGCTATAGAAACTTTTCTCTCGTATAACCAGTCAGCTTCCTACAGGATACACTGGTTTAGTTGAGAATAATATGAAGCAGGTTTACCAAACCCAGACATCTCACAGGCATTTCTTTTTAGTGAACATCCTGAAATACGTGCTTATCATAAAATCATGCACTCTCTATATGCTTAGCTGCATTTCACCATATAACTACAGTAGGTGTAAAATACAGCCCTGAACTTTTGTATTTTATTGGCCAGTGCCCATTGCACAGCTAGCAGTTTGGGGATATTTTTCAAGCCTATTATAGTAAATTAATGAGCTACACAATTCAAAATTCATTCTTGAGACACCACAACCAGCTGAAGGTTGGAACTACTTGTTTAACCAAAGGAGTCAGTTTCAGTGGCTAATAATAGGCTTATCTGTTTTCTTTGAAATATATTAAAGGCTGGGATTTTTTTTTTCTATCTCTTGCATGCTTTTTGGATTGCAGTGCTTTGTCATGATGTTAGTATTAATGTAATCAAACCAATCTTGCAATCAGTAGGAACTAAGACCATATGGTGCTTGGTTCTTTTGTCACATCACTTGTGTAGCTGCAGTGGCCTCAGTGCAATTAATTTATGCCAGAGTAAGGAAAAACAGAGTCAAGCTCTCATATTTTAAAAATTCTTCTGGGGTTGGGGGAGGGAGTACAACTCTCTTTTTGGGAAAATATTGGGCAAAAAAGGAAGCTACCGTGCATCTTCACCTTCAAATATGAAATTAGGTTAGTGTCCCAGTTTAAATAATGACATGGACAAAGAATAATTTATGTATTGTGTATGCTTATAGCAAGAGAACAAAATTACACCTTCTCTGTGTTCGCTATGCACATACACATATGAATTCCATTTGCCAGAGGCATGTTTTGGGATCCTGAAAAAGTATTTACTTTGAAGCACAGCTTTTTCAAAGGAAAATGCAAAATCTTTGCCCTCAGTAACACATAAAAACATTTTAATTATTTTATCTTTTAATTTGTTTTTTATTATTATTTAAAGGGAGCATTAATCTTTCTTGTACATGCTAGTATCAAGTAAATCAAGTGGTCATTCACTTTTCATGCGATATAATCTTCTGAGCATAATTTGAAAATGTCCATCTATTGCAAAAATGGTTCTATTAACAAGAAAAGAGGAGAACACAGGTTAAAAGTGGTTAAGGAATGCTGATGAAAACAGTCATCAGCTGTCATGGCAGTCCTCTGTTACTGATCTTGGAACCTATGCCCTGTGACAACAATGTAGCAAAAAGCTTCTACTAAGCTAAAACTACATTTCCAAAAGAGCTCTCCTCTGAAAGAATAGTAATTTTCACAATGCATTTGTTGTCTCATGCCTCAAAAATTAAGTAGAAAATACTCAGAATACCCCCTAACCTGGTATATAAATCTGCCTAAAACAACATATTCTGTTCTCTCCCAAGAGGTGGTGGAGCCACCGTCCCTGAAGGTGTTTAAAAAAATGTGTGGACATGGTATTTCAGGACATGGTTCCGTGGTAGTGTTGGGTTGATGGTTGGACTTGATGATCATGGCAGTCTTTTCCAACCTTAATGATTCTATTTTTCTATTCTGAGCTTCTAAGAGAAACGCCTTCTATTTTATCATCACATTTCATTTCATCACAGTTCTAATTTATTGGTACTGCCTCCTTCCAAGCCTTACCTTGTCATCTAAGGTTTGACAATTCCATGCATTACAACATTAAGAACTAGAACAACCATTTTCTTGAAAAACCATAGTCTTAGTTTCTTCTCTTTTTCTTGTATTCAAACTCCACGGTAGGACAGACTGCAGAAACGTTTTCATATCTAGTAGCATTTTCTTTGTCTGCAGTATCCTATGAGAATTCCCATGCTGTTTATTTTGTCATTGATGTTTGTACGGGAAAGCCTGGACACACACAAAGTGTGAATACAACAAGATATCATTTTTAGCCATAAAGCTCATAACTAAGCTCTGTCGTGGTGCTTGACAGGCTTTATAGCTAGAAATTGGATGTGTGTGTACATGGATTTAGAACACAACTGAGGTTTAGGAGAACAATATCACAAAACAGGAGCAGGGTAGGTTATTTGTGGTCAGAGAACACTGACGAGACCATAGTTGCTATACATCACATAGCAGAAAAAGTGACCACTGCCTTGAAAAGGACCATGTAACTTCCTCCTGCTTTCATCTTCAGTCTGAGATGTCACATGCCATGCCTGGGAACTGCCTGCAAAATCCCCGCTGGCGGCTATTGCATGGTCACGTGAAGGTGTGAGAACCCCACAGTGCCTTTAAATTGTAGCAAAAAAGACATCTACAGCAACTTCACACACCTTGTTACATGTTTTAACTTGTTAGGTATTGGAGATGTTGCTGACTATCCTCAAGCTTGCAAGAATGCTACAGGAATGTGTGACTGTCACAGGAAACACAGATTCTTGTTGGATCTCAGAACGTAAAGATACTCCAGCTACTAAAGAAGGATACTAGAACAGTACAGAGAAAGTCAGTGAGGGTAATGCAGCTTTGAAATGAATTCTGGGTGAGCCGTGCAAGAGAGGAAAGGAGTCCTCAGCTAGAGTAAGGGTGGCTTGTAAGGGAGTCATGAACAGTAGGAACAGAGGTAAGTAGGAAAAGCTTATTCACTTTTCACATTAGGAGAATGACAGTACTCAGTAAAATGCGCAGGAGCAGGTTGAAAAGTTTCAAAGTAATACTCTTTTGCATGGCACAGAATTAAATTGTGGAACTTCCTGCTACAGGATGTTGTGCAGGGCTGAGTTATAAACAGAGGCTTGGTCTATCAAACCTTATTTAAAACTGTGTCCTATATTCAGCCTTTGACTCAGGCACTACTGAACAGAAGCTACAAAGTAGCTCGGTAGCTCCTTTGATACAGCTGGGAAAGAATGTGAGAGGGCAGCTGGTGCTCTCCCTGCCATGATGGTTTTTTCTCCTTTCCACTGCATCTGTTACAAGTCAGTGCTGCAGCCAGTGTCCTGAGCTAGAAAGTCCTTTGCTCAGACTCACTAAAGCTGACCCTGTATTCCCAGTGTCAAAGAATTGTACTATGAAATGCCTGAATATTTAGGCAATAGACAAAGGATTAATTCTTCTTCTGAAACCTTGACATATGTCCTTTACTGTTTTCAGCAGTTTGGATGTTACCCACTGAACAATGACTGACCTTTAAAATGTTAAAAGAGAAGAAGAAAAATGAGTTTTGGTTCACTGTGCAGTCCTAAATACCTTCTTTAAAAATTCAGCAAGCTTTTGATTGCAACTGTTTCAGTAGGACCATCAATTCAACAATGAATTACAGGTCTGACATTCAAATTCAGTTTGGCTGAACTATACTTCTCCACTGATGTATTCAGTCATTGAGATATTTCATACAGGTACTTTCAGGTTTTTTATTGCACCAACACAGGAACACTATATTCCTCTTTTATGAAACAAAATGCTTCATATTTTATATTCATTGTGCTCTACCATTAGAAGAAGATGAAAAAAATCCAAAATATCATTATTTAAGCCTCATATGCGTAAATGTTGCAGCACAGCAAAAAAAAGAATATCACAGAAAGAATCACATAGTTCATAGAGTGAATGCCAAGATTAGTATTTTGCTTTAATAGTATAATCCCTTTGATGCATAATGATTTAATTTAATACAAATGCATATTCTGCTTTCACCTCTTGGTAGGACATTTCACTACTGAACTTTATTTATACAGTATTTTTAATTGCTTTGAGAAATCAAAGCCAGCTAAGTAGTCTTCAGAGTGATTTAAAGTAATCTTTGGAAGACTCATTATTTTTTTCCCCTTAATAATCTAGACAGGATTGCAGACATGATAACAGGGGTGAGGGAATGAAGAAGGGAATACTTTCTAGTCATGACAATTCTTACTTGTTTTAATTTTCAGTAGCAAGATGTGGAACTGCCTTACTCAGATCCTTGTGGTATTTTTCAGTTCAACGGTTAACCATCTGTTTTACTTTCTCTGGGTGCCTTGGAGTGGTGCCATACCCCTGCCTCTCACTGTTATGCAGCCAGACTCCTTTTCTTCTTAGCGAGGAGGGAGATTCAGAAGACTTAGGTTGAATGTCTGCTGTAACACACCTTTTGATGAAACCTCTCCCTTAAGAGAGCAAAACCCAGTGATTCTCTGACAAAGGCAGCAGTGATAGTTTTCCAGTTACTTCAGTGGCAAAGACTGGGGGACTTCCGAATCACTTTTTTAGTAGTGAGGAACATTCACAGGTCTTCCGTATTAAGAATCACAGAGTCTAGTTCCTTTAATAAACACCAAGGCTCTCCAAGGTGGAGAGGGAGAGGGGTGATCCAACAGAGCACATAACTGCACAAAGGTGATGAATCTAAAGTCTTGGTAATGGCAGATGATACAACATAGAGCAGTGGCCAGAAACTGCAGTTTGGGAGGTTCAGGCTGGACTTTAGGAAGAACTTCACCCAGAGGGTAGTGGAGCAGGTTACCCAGAGAGGCTATGCAGTTTTCATCTTCAGAGATTTCTGTGACTCAGCTGGGCAAAGCTGTGGCTGGCAGCAATCCTGATATGAGTGGGAAGTCAGACTAGACAGCCCCAGAGGTACAGCCAGGCATCCTGTGCTCCTGCAAACTGCGTGACTTCCAAACTTCAGATCTACTGACAGTACATTAAGCAATAAATCTTTCATTAGAAGGACAGTTTGTACTGTGATTATTTGGCAGGCTTGTATAATTTATAAACAGATTTATTTGTTGCTACAGATGAAACGTATAAAGAGTAAATAAATATCACATATTTACTAACTTCAACTTTTAAGTACCAGTGACTATACCAAATACTTGGAGGTTTTCCCTCTTTATATCTATATATATAGATAGATTGATTTAGATGTATTAAATAGAATATCTTACTACATACTGAAGTGCTCAGTGCCCTTTTCAGAATACTTGAAGGACTTCAATATCAAAATGTTCTTGCCTTTAAAGATTAGTGTCATATATTTTACTTTCACTGTATTCCAAAGCCTGTTCACAGAAGCAAGAGAGGTACAGTTGATAATTTTTAGAAGGTGGCACTGGAAGAGTGCTACCTGGTCTTGTCTGCTGTGCCTGTCCAACACCATTCTATTAAGGCAGTGGGAAGGGAAGGAGAGACATTACATCCATCAAGATGCAAAATCTCAGAAGGTTCCTTCCTCTAAGTTCACATGAATGTTTCAGCATATCAGATTTGGTGCTTGCTTGTGACTCTAGCTGTAGAGTGGCTGAAGTAAGAACTTTATCAGGAGAGAAATTCTAACCAGATCAGTTTGAGACTCCCTTCTCCAGACGCATGAAAATCTGCTTGATTTTTTGCTTTTCAGCTCCTAGTATTTCTAAATCAAGGGTGTGAGTAACTTTAGAAGGCGTGTTTTATAAAAATCCATCCTCCTGAGCTCAGTGCAGGAGAAACTAATTAGAAGGGTAACTGTATCGTATGTGAGGCAATATTTAGATGATAGAGGACATACATTAAAAGATATAACAATCCTTTCTGCAGTTAAATTCTGTAACTCCATATTGTTTTCTAATATTCCTGAGCAGCAGTAAGTGAAATGTAGAATTTAATGTGGCAGTATAATTCACTCATCTGAACAGAGGAGCAGGTATTTAAAACTGGGTTTAGGCACTGCTGGCTCATTTAGATATTATCTGTAAAAAAAAAAAAAAAAAAACAAGAAGTTTCCCTCATTTATTTCCACATGAGGAAATTTTGTCTCTCTCCCCCTAAAACAAATATTTCATTAATTTGTAAGTTACTGTTTTCTCTGAAAATAGAACACAGAGATGGGTCATTTCAGATCTTTTTCTGACACTACAGACTATGGAGGTTAAAAGCTTTATCTAGCGTTAAAGGAATTGTTTGCACTTAGTTACAACCACTGTTAGTACTTCTGTGTCAGAACACTAAAATGTAAAATGATGTGCTCAGCTGGAGGGGAATGTGATACTAATCACAGCCTTTTCTGCATGTACCTACAAAGTCCTCACAATCCAAAAATTGCTTTGTAGAAAGACAATGGAATTGCCAACAAATGTATCAGACTGGGAATAATTTCTACACTAACCCCCTGCTCTTGTTCTTTTGTGTGATCTTTCTAGTTTCTGCCTTCATCTGCTTCTCCTTTCATTTTACCTTTGTTTGGAACTGGGTAAATTAGAGCATTCCCAGTAAAGGGTGTGTACCTTTTATCTGGTTTATGCAGCCTATGCAGCCCTCTAAGATGCTCTACCCTGCCTATTCCTCTCTGTCTTCTTTACCAGATATCCTGCTAGCCAGCTACCTTGGAAAATTGTATTGACCTTTCCAGTTTAACAGTACCTAATTCTTCAAAGTATATCGTTATCAGTAAAAATGACATTAATTTGCTCTGGGGAGGCTCATGTTAGGCCAGCTGTTTGCTTTCTTCTTTTCCACAGTAACTTTCATGCCAAATTTAAGATATTTTTCTGCCTTGCTGAACAGCAATGTCAAATTTAAGCTGAGCTGGCCTGTTAAACTAAATTTTCCTTGCTGCTTCTCAGTCCACTAGTTGCATTGACTGGGTATTTGCCATGTTGCTCTCCAGCTCATCATCCCTTGCTTGCTGTGCTGCTGCACCCAGGGAGAAGGTGAAGGGAGGCCATGTTTTGGCAGCACCTTCCACTTTACCTCCCTCTTTCTCAAGGTCTGCGTGGTGATGGGACTTACCTGTACATGAAGGCTGTAGAGCACGTAGCCGGTTTCATGAGGACAAGCCCTGCACTGGACTGCACCTGCTGTGCAGGTCTTGTCATGTGCTGTAGAGGAACGGTGGCCTCTCCCTGCCATGAAGCAACCACTGTTATCCAGCCTGCTGAGGCCAGGCACTTCTGCTCTTGTAGAAGCTGAGGACATCCTTGTTCAACTTCTGATGTGTCAGCCAGCTTCCAGACTGAAAGATGAAGATTTTAAAGACAGGCTTTTAATGGATCCCAGTGTTTTTATGTGCCACATTTGTTCTCAAGAACACCGAAATTCCTATATAGGAATAGGAGAACTAATATCTTCTCCATTAATTCACCACCTTTTCCCACCTGAAGAGTTTCTGTTGTTCACCCATTGTACCACGCGGTTGTTTAAATGTGGACTATTTGCAAGTGAAAAGGAGTGACACATCTGGTGTATACTTGAGATGGATTTGTTTGTAAAAAACATTCACAAATCCCTATTTTCTTGAACAAGGAGGAGTAGGTTCCTCACTTGGAAATCCCCAGACATGCCAACTGTGTATCTGTCCTTTTTCTTCTTTTCAGTTTTACAGTGAAACTTTTTCTTCTGGGCTCCCATTATTTCTCCTGAAAAAATTAGTCCTTACTGATGAAAAAACAGTCAGTTACTCTCTCAGAGGATGACTGAATTTCTCTGAGTGACTGTCGAACATAATTTCTGAGGCAATGCAGAATACATTAATGTGGGAACACTCACAGCCGAGTGTTTTGTCTCACCAGACAATCAGCATGATCAGAGATAAGCTTTCCTATCAGGGTGAGCTACTGAAACTCACTCAGCTCCTCCTGCTGCTTCAGCAGGGCAGTTCCCAGCAGCGAACACCTCATCCCAGCTGAGCAGGTGGTTCAGCCTTGCCTGGCCTGGCAGTGCTCCTGCTGCTGCTGCTGAGCCAGTTTGTCTGGAGCGACCACTCACAGCCAGAGAGCCAGGGCAGGTGCCGAGAGGTGTGACAAGCCTGTCAGTCATGTAAGTGATCCTGTAACTCACAGCATTCATGTGAAGTACAACTTCAGCTGTTGCCCTGGGTCACGGGAGGACCTCTGTAGTTGTTCTTGCTACTATTTAAGTATACTGCTTTTAAAAAGTACATTTAAAAAGTATTACTTGCGATCTTCTACTTAATTCTCCATGCAGAAGAATCTGTAATGACCATTAATATATGTGAAGAGGTATCTGAGAAATAATCTACATTTATTGACAGTGAAGTAATAGCCCAACTGAAAATTGTCTCAGTGTCCTCAGAGTCCAAGGCATCTTTTCATTTTGGCATCCCAGGTCTGTAGCAGGGTCAGAGTGTTGTGGTTTAAGCCCAGCTGAAACCAGGACACAGAGTCAATGGAAAAGAAGCCCCTGCTGCTGCCTGCCAACATGCCAGGGACCACTGCCAAAACAAAACATGTAGTTGGCTCTGGCATATGGATTTCAAGTAGAAGAAGACAGACAAACACCATGGGCTGGACAAACAACCCAGACCATCAGCAGCATTTCTTATTTTTTTTTTTTAATATTATCTGTCTTATAATAGTTTAGAAGCTGTTCTGCAGATGCACAGCACAAAGCATGGGCAGATGCACAGACAGCATAATTTCCATCCTATACATCTACTCTGCTGCAAAACAGTAATTCACAGGGTTGTGAATTACTCCATAGAGCCATTCTTGAAAGGTTTATGGCACAGGCAAGAGGAAAATTTCCTCATGCCCAAACAAATGTATTCCTAGACAAGGGAAAGTTGGATCCATGACTTAGCAATGATGCCAGTGATGCAAGATAAGCATATTGTAATTAGTTCAGTTGTTTTTCATTTACTATGAATAGGGATAGCAGAATTTGAATCATGTCAGCTGATACTACCCATTTCTTATGCAGTAGTCTTTCATGAAGGCAGTATTTCCAGCTGGGACAAGTGGTATTTCCTTTCAGAAGCCAGATGACAGAACTACAGACCCACCTACTTCTTTTATGCAGTTTCAAGGTACTGAACATTGAGGGGGTTGTCTACATGACTGCTCTAGTTTAGAGGGAGTGTGTTTTTGAAGTAAGTATCTCAGCTGCTCACTTTATGGGGGTTTATTTTGCACTGTGGAGCTGTGCTGGATACCCTGTGCAGGACTGGATTAGAGGCAGTGCAAAGTAAAACCTGAGATGAGCACACAGTGTGGAGCTGGATTCCCAACACTGCTGCTTCTCTTTACAGATCTGCTCCTCTACCCTCTAATCCTGCCCTACACACTCCCTCTAAACTAGAACAGTCATGTAGACATCCCCCTCGATGTTCAGTACCTTGAAACTAAAAAAAAATGATGTCATTTATTACAAATTAATTCTTGAACAATCTTTCCTGACAACAAATGCAGAGAGAGTTTTGCCACAACAGGATCAGCTCATGGTTAGCCAAGGAATAGCTTGTAGTTTGTGTATGTTGGCAGGGCAAACGCTTTCTCACTGAGAAAGAGAAGTTATTCACATATGACAGCTTCACAGATGACCAGTAACTAATTTCCTGGTTCACAGATCTGATGAAAGTAAGATTTCTAAACAAGCCTCTAGATTATTTTTTTTTTTTTACAATCCAGTATAGAAAGATAGTGGGGTTTGGAAAAGGGCCAAAAATGTCATATCTTAATGATAAGTAACATTTAAAGAAAATAATGACATTTTTTCATAACAAATTGTTACAAAGACTTGGGAAATACATCAAAGTCTGAACTGTTTTAACGTCTGTTTCATTTAGGCATTAAATTGATTCCGTTTCTTTTGAGTATAATTGGAAGACTGTTGCATACTGTTCAAGATGTCAGTAAAATCTAGGATCTCTATTCAGAAGTGTAACAGATTTCATCTGAGACTAAAGGATTTAAAATACAAAGTTGTGGATTACTGTGACTTTAATTGGAGTTCTTGTGATACAGAAAGATCTTGCTGAAAGAAAATGCATTATGTTAAGCTACATTTTGAGTAGTATGTTTTTGTGGATAGTTTAGTCCTAGGCTTAAAACTATCAGCTACTGGAACTCTATAGCAGACAGTAATAAAGCCTGAACGGGAATACTGCAAGATTTCACAACCTTTGCTTGGTCCTCTTGGAAAAACAAATAAACAAACAAATTTAAGGTGTGTGTTTCATTGTTTATTTGAAAGAAATGAAGACTCTTGATATGAAGTCCACACATGGTGTGTTTGTCATTTGGTTTTGGCCCTGTCTTTGGTGACTGTAGTGTGCAGTTGCACGCACACAGGATATGCAAGGTGCTGGTTGAGAGGAGAGATCACACATTATAACACTGAGAAAATGAATTTTTAGGTACTAAATATATACAGCTCATACCTGGCCAGACTTCAGAAGGAGCTTAATAGTCCTTCTGTTTTAATTTACATCCACATGTCTATTTGTACACATTCAGTAAGTCTTTATCTGGCATTTCTCTAGTTTTTAAAGATTGTTTAAACTGACAGATCACAATTGCATTACTGCACAGAATTAAATCTTGTATTCTGTACTCTGGCAAAACCTACATTAATTGTCATTTGTGAGCTGCAGGAGTGTACTGGCTGTTGTGCACTGGTGAATGGTGTTTCCAGTGAAGTATGGTTCCTGACACGTGGGTCAGTAATCTAACAAGAAAAAAAGAAGGGGGATCTGTTTAATGTGCATTTGTCCTCCTAATGTTCTGCTAATGCGCCAAGGGAAGGATTTGCTTCGTTGCAGAAAGCTGTTAAAGGTATCTGCAACAGTGCCTGAACCTGGTAAGGACCTGCTGCAGTGGGACGAGTTGCTATTAATTCTGGAGCCAGTGGACACATCTCAGGGGAAGATTTATTATTCCTTTCTCTTTGTAGAATAGTTAGATGGAAATAGACTTTTCCTCGTACTTGCTCATCATTCAACTTCACTAGGCAAACTTTTTTACATTTTCCTTCACTAGAAGCATTCAAAATATGAGTTTAGTTGTGTCTTTCCAGCAGCATTATCCTGATCTGAAAAAGGCAGAATACGTTTTCTGTGGATATTCTCAAGTATGAAGTCTGGATTATTTTTCTTCCACGGCTATTATTCATTCATTAAGAACTACTACTTTGATATTTAGGGATAAGGACTACAGAAGAGATTAAATGTGTTTCACAAATCACTAAAAAGAACAGATAAATACACGCTTGTACTTTCACAGTTGCCAAAATGCGTAATTGTTACGTATGAGAATATATTTGAGCATGGATTCATGTTCATCCTAAGCATAAAATTTGCTTATGGATACTTTCAAAAGCAATTTTTTCTAATATTTTCCTTAAATTTATCTTTCACTGAAGTGGATATACAGCTTCTTATGGAAAAATGTGCTTTTCATAGAAATGTGCTTTTTACCACTGAATATTGCTGATCAAGAAGGATTAGTAGGTCTCTTGTCTTGGTTTTCCATGTGCTTGAATATCAGAAAAGACTTAGGAAGAAATCTTGACTTCAGAAAGCATCCCTACAGCAGCAGGGGAAGGAGTGGGAATGGGAGCAGAGAAGAGGTGTCAAAAGCAGGAGAAAAAGGATAGAGTTTAGTACTGGGGACAGGTAAGAGAGTGGAGCACCAAAAGGACTTGATATGAGTGAGGGCTGAAGTCAGGAGGAGTAGAGTGGTGGACCTAGAAAGAAAGGGGACAATAAGAGTAATATGTCTGAAACTGAAAATAAATTCTGTGGGGAAAGCTCTAAAATTCCGGCTTCATGGCGGATGTTGTGGACTTTTTCCCTGAGGGGACAACGGAGAAACAAGAATCACCTATAAATACATTTTTACACCTTCTGTGGCAGAAACAGGAGGGGAAATAGTTGTCTTGGTCTTGGAGGCTATCTTCTGAATTTATCCCTGATGGGGCCTGCAGGAAGCTTCATTTGTGAGTCAGGAGACACTCCCTTTCACATCTGCCTTTCTAAGAGCAGTTCAACTGACTACTGAAGGCCACGTGTAAACAAGCCAGGCCTTCTGTGTGCCCGTAACTTATGGTGCCCTTTTTTGTTAAGCGTTGAGCCAGGTGACACGCTGTACCTGTGTGCCTGTGAGCAGCTGTGGGCACGTCCTGTTGGGAGGTGTCTGATCACCGCGTAAGCGTACTGACATACCTCTGTTCTGGGACAGGGAGGGCACGCACTCCTCTAACAGCTTCTCTGGAGAGAGATCTTGGATGAAATGGATCTTTAGACCCAGCTCTCTCCAGTGATAGACATGTGCTCTATATCCAGTGGAACGTGATTGTTCCCACCATATCAGTCCTCGGGATTTAGTTTGGAAATACTGTAATAAGATAGTTGTGAGGAAAAAAGGCTCTGGAGTTTTCTGATTTGGAGTTGGTCCACAAGCTTTATATAAAATTGGGTTTTGCTATCAATAAGATTAATTTCCATCTACTTTATTCACTCCCTCCTTGTTATAGTGGGTAAGAAATACTGTAAGAAATAAATACTTGAAGATAACTTACAGGTGTTTATTTGGACAAATTCTCACTTCAAACTAGCATTTTTTTCACCCTCAGGATTTTGTTTTGCTAACTGAAATTAATAAAGTACCTTATTAATAGGAGATTTGAGATAGATAGACACAAAGTGAAGAATTAACCTCTTTACTTATCCTGAAAGATACAAAAACTTCTGAGGGAGATATATAAAACCTACAGATTTATCTGTCCAGGAGCCTGCATGGTGCCGGACCAGATGATGTGAGGTACTTGTCCTTGCAAGAGGTCTGATGAGAAGATGTGGATGCTCTTTTGGGACTTTAAATTCTATGAAAGAATACTTGAAATTTGTTGTACTGTGCCTGTTGTTAGGTAAAACAGGGCTGCCTGCTGAAATCTGTGGTGTTTGGCCTGCATGTTCTGAGTGTGGTTTTTCCACACTCAGAACATATGCTGGAGAACTGTCCGGTGGGATGGTTCCTGCAGCTCCTCAGGACTGTCACCACCAGCTGCAAGCACTTCTGCCCTTAGTCTGTGTTCAACAGCAGGACGAGCAGTGATCAGCTGGATCCCACACTGCCCACCTACACACTACCATCTGAGCTCTCTGAGATGAAGGAATAGCCCGTTCTCCAGCTCCTGTGGCCCATCTCCAAGACTCACAGCCAGGCACGGTTTGGCTGGCTTATTTTCTCCTATAGATGCTTCTTAACAGAGAGCTGGACCGTGGCAACAGGAGCCATTTAACATTCTAGCAATCCTTGTCCCTGTTTGCCAGAGTGAGTTGTGTAAAGTTTGTAAGCTGTTAGTTAATATTTTTTGTCTTAAAATATTTGTTTAAGAAAGATCCTTGTGACTATAACAGATGTAAGTGCCACACTGCTAGAAGTCAGCCATCTGGACTTTGTAATGTGGCAGGTAAACAAACAGACCAGGCTCTCTGACATCCCTCAGATTATGGCTGATCATATGAACATTAACATTTCCAAAGGTGTCTCTTTGCTTTGTCACATTTCAAAGACTCCATTAATTTTGCTTTCACGCGTTTAAATATTTATTTTGACCTTTTACCTCCTGATATAACCTCCTGGCTTGTTGGACCGGCCAAATCAAAATACACCGGTGGGTTCTGAACGGCCTCGCTGCTCGTATAAACACGCAGCACAAGCAGCTGCTGCAGAGCGCGAGCGCCAGTCCTGCGCCGTGCCCTAGCAAGTCTCGGGGTCCCCGCGGGTAGGGGCGGGGCTGGGGTCTGCCAGCTGGTGTTCCAGCCGCCGTGCCCCACCTTCCTGCGGGTCGTCCTCCCCTGCCGCGGGTCACGCTGGCGTAAGCCCCACGTCGTGTTGTTCTCTGTTTGGTCGCAGGTGCCGCTGCTGGCGTGCCGACTCTGCTCCTGGTGCTGGTGGCGCCTGCCCTGGGTCTCCTGGCCTGCTCGGGGTTCTGAATGTAGCTGGGTTTCCCTTGTCCTCCGCCCAACACAAAGGACTCCCTTTGAAGATGAGGACCACGACTTTTTGATTCCTGTGGCACCGTCCTAAGCCAAATAAATTACACTTTAAAACAAATTACCCTGCCGATTTCCTATGAACTGTAAGAGGACTGAGGCATCCAGGAACTCCTTCATGAAGTAAATCAACTTTTGAAAGGCTAAGAAATATTTTTAACTTGTTCCAATATGCCTTATAAAACACTTCTGCTGATCTGTGACAGTTGCATGATTCGGTCCAATGGGGCAAGTTACAGTGTTAAAACCCAATAACATAGGCTGTACAGTGAAAGTAAAATCACCATGCGTAGGTGCTTTAACCGAATAACAAATTGTGAAATATAATAGAGATTGAAATGTTGATTGTATGTGATAAATGTAAGAGTACTACGTCTGTCTGTACTATCCTGTATGTTTTGTGTACTGCATATTTTTGAATGGCCCCATCATCATTTATTGGGATTACTGGTTTTTAGAGAGACAGTCAAAGCAAAAACATTTCATTTTTTAGAGCTATATTTCTTGAGGCTATTGGATAGAATTTGAAGGATGTGAAATGAAAGTCAGTGACAAGGATTTTTTTAATTTTAAATACGTTAAGAACACCTGAGAAGTGCATAGCATGCTCAGCTTAAAGGAATTTACCTGTGCTTCACTGGCACAAGATTTCCTGTATTCTTTTCTTAAAACTATTCTGTTGAAAAATTCTGTTCTGGTCCTTGTTGCTGGTTTTAGGAGTCAAATGTCAGGTTTCAGGGAAGCAGTGTAATGTGTCTGCTTTGATTTAGTATTATTACTGTTATTATTATTAAGGTAGCAATAGAACACTGGAGTTTGGAGATGGAGTCCATGTTAAGATCAGCCAAGTGGACCATGAAATGGTAGGAAATGTTATTTTTTAAAGTTAAAAGATTTAAAATATAAAAAAAAAAAGAAAAAGATATACAATAAATGGCAAAAACAGAGTAACACAGTAAAAAAAAAAAATTATATTTACATTTTTATGCTGCAGATACCAAGTGTTACCTTCCTGTAATGAAGGCGTACATTTGGGAGAATTATATGCTTTTTCAAGAACTTGATGTTGTTCTAATGTTCATAGTGTTGTAAATAAGAGTTTTAAAGTTCTGAGACCGTTTCCCTATTTGATAGAGTACTGAATGTTCCAACTGTGTGTTAGTACATGAAAGTCAGATCCCAACTGTTAGTCGAAGCTAAATGTTTACTATGGCCTTTGCAAAATGGGAACTCTATTAGAGATAGAGAATGTTTTTGTTCTGACTGTGTCTAGAGTGTTTCAGTGTTTGGGTTTTTTTTGTTGGTTTGTTTGGGTTTTTTTAAGTTGTTAAAGAAATGCACATTCCTTTCATTTCCCATGGTGTGCTGGGAATTAGTTTGAGTGTGAATGTTGAAGAAACACAGTGATATTGAATCAGCTGGCTCAAGTAATAGTGCAATGTCTGATGCTTCAAGAATTATAAGCTTTGAATCATATTTTATTAGCACAACCTTGCTAGCTACTTAGAAATAGATTTTATCTTTTTAGAACTGATACTGTAGAGGTCCATAATAATAATAATTACATGAAGCAAGAATATTAATTATTATTAATAATGTACACCCTCTTCTTTTATTTGTATAATTTTGTACTATATATTTACATGTAAAAGTGTAGAGTCTTCATTAAGAAATATCAGTAATACTGTTTTAGTTTAACTATTTGTTACAAGATGAAAATTTTTTAAATAGGTGAAAGTGAGAACTTCCCTATCGAGGAATGTTGAAGTGTCAAACACTACTGAGTTTCATAAATTGTATAATTATTTGAAAGAGAAATGAGCTGTCTTCAGCTCATTAAGAAACTAATACGCTGTAAGCCTTCTGTACAAAAAGAAATGTGAATTATTGTGTTCCATTTGGTTTGGTTCTTTTGCAGTATGACTCATTTTTATATAATCTACAACCACAACTAAATCTTTTGCCAAATGCATGATTGCCTTTTACTTTTCTAATACGTGGTGTAAAAAGCAAAACTGTTTAGTTTTTGCATGGAAATGACCTGGGTAGAAAAGCCACTTCTTTTTTAAAATCAGCAACACAGATGAGATAGGTCTCACATACCGGTCAGATAGTTGACAATTTTTCTGTGTCACATAATTGTGTAAATTTGACAGGGACCTTCAGTTTCAAATTGTTGTCAAGAAAAACTAACTAATGTATCATCTGCTTTAAAACGCAAGGTTCTTAATTAAAGTTTATATAGATAGACATATTTGTTGTTTCTTTATATTTCAGAAAAATTGATATTACTATTATTTGATACTGATGAATATTGAACTGGTTTTTTAGTTACTTTTTATCTTTTTTTTTCCAGATGAGTAGAGCAGGACCATGCTTTGTCCTTTTTATGAATGAAGAGTAAATTACAATTAAATAAATGTATTAATGTTACTCAAAATATAAAAGCTGTCTTTTGAATGGGAGCTTTCTAATTTCATAACAGTGACGTGGTCATCTGTGACAGTAAAGGTGTGGAAGGAATGAGGTCCTCTGTGTCCCTGCTCTGCTTTCTTGTGAGTTTTGCTGGAGTTAAAGAGCATTTGTGGAATAAGGGTTGCTGTTTTGCTTTGCTTATAGGTGGTACATACAGAAGGATTTTCCTAACATCAGTGACATCAGCCTCCTGAGAGCTTTTCAACATTTTTGGATGGAAGAGTTAACCAAGCAGTGTATTTTTTCAGGTTACTTTTTCTACTCCAGTAGATACAGGTCATGGTTTAACCCCAGCCAGCAACAAAGCCCCACACAGCTGCGCACTCACTCCCCCTCCCCCCCAGTGGCACAGGAGAGAGAATCAGGAGAATTAGAAGAGTAAAAGTGAGAAAACTCGTGGCTTGGGATAAAGACAGTTAATAAGTCAAGTAAAAGGCATGTATTCAAGCAACACAAAACCAGGAATTCATTCACTACTCCCCATGGCCAGGCAGGTGTTCAGCCATCTCCAGGACAACAAGGCTCCATAACATGTTGCAATTACTTGGGAAGACAAACACCATCATTCTGCATGTCCCCCCCTTCCTTCTTCTCCCAGCTTTATATTGCTGAGCATGATGTCATATGCTCTGGGATATCTCTTTGGTTAGTTTGGGCCAGCTATCTAAGCTGTGTCCCTTCTTCCCCACCCCCAGCCTCCTTGCCGGTGGGGTGGTGTGACAACCAGCAACAGCTAAAACATCCATCCCTGTGTTATCCACACGGTTTTGGTCACAAACCCAAACCACAGCCCCATACAAGCTGCTATGAAGAAAATTAACTCTATCCCACCCAAAACCAGCACAATATGAAGAACTTTTAGGAAGAAAGATGTCTGAAACAGCAAAACTTTTTCCTGGTTCAATGTTTTTTTGTGATCACAATAAAATCAAGAGGTGGTATCAAGTGTAACTGACTGAGATACTGCCTGCCTTTGAGGGGTCGTGTCCAGGCCTCGAAATGCACAAAACATGGCCCACACAAGAAGCTGGCCAGTGAAGCTGATGGTCATATTGCAGAACTCTATTGCAGATACCAAATATCACATATTGCAATGCCAAATGAGAAGAGTCAATGGGAGAGTCTTCCTCGTGCCCTGCACCTAAAAGACTGTCTAGTCAGTCGGGGCAGTGCTCAGCCCTGGGGAGAGGGGATTATCACTCCTTTGCTTAGGTAAGTTTTGTGTTTTATCTTGGTCTCAGAAATCAGGGTTTGAATCTCTGCCAGTTCTCTTCTAATAATTTTGAATCTGTTGGGTCGTGGCAGACAAATTCAGCAGCTATCACTCTGAACAAAATCATAGTCCAAGTAGAAGATAGAGATTTAAATTAGGAATTTGCATCAAAGGTAGCTGCAGCATGGTCACTGGTCTTACCTGTTGTCTTTGTCCTCCTGGATGCCCAGCCAGCAACACCTCAAAGGCAGATCAGCTCACCTTACTCCTGCCTTACCAAGGGGCTGGTCAGTGTGGGACAGGTATCAGCTGGGGGGATGCCTGAGCACCTGGCATTGCAGGACATGGAGGCCAAGATCATTGCAGTGACAGTGAGGAGGACAAGAATGGGGCATAGAACATAAACCCTTAGAGGAAGAGGTTAGTTATTTCCACAATTCAAAGAACAACCTCGTTTTGTTTGAGAGACTTATTCATTTCCAGACTTCAGAGCCTCTAGCTACAGCAGATGATAAAAAATATGTCTTTAAATATTAGATGAGGATCAGATCTTCCAGTCTTGATCTGCCTCAGGTTTACATTAAGCTACACTTTCTATTGGAATTAAAATAACAGACATCAGGTAATACCCAAATACATACCCGAACAGATTTGGAAATAATTTCAAATGCTATTGTTTGGAGATTTTGTTTATTTAAATACATCATGAAAATGTCTTTCACGTTAGAACAGTACAATATGGACTAAGGATATTCCTTTGACAGCAATATAAATTTCTGTAGCTTCTAGCAGTTGTCTAAGCACATCCTTCCACGCGTCACCCAGTGGAATCTTTCGATGGTGTTAGGACGTAGGCACTACGTGGGAATCACCTGCCTTCTGCACAGAGAAATGGGGTCCTGCAGAGGAAGATTGCCCCTTTCCAGTGCTTCCAGAGATGGTCCATTTTTATTTAACTTTTCTACCACTAGTTCCTTTTGCTTTGTCATTTTAATATTCTTCTTGCTTCCAAAAACAGAAGAAAGGACAGAAAGCATGAAAGTCCACATGAATGGCAAATAAAAAATAATGTTCACATCTCAAACAGAAGTAGCAGTGTATTTTCTTTACTTGACAGGCTAACATGTTTTTAATTTACGTGGATGCCAATTAAATCTGCTCTAAAGGTTGTCATAAAAAGACACATGAAAAGTGTTTCCTTCACCTTAGTTCAACTTGACTGTTCTGTTAATTAATACGGATGGCACTGGAAATTATGCCAAATTTTGTTCCCCAAAACACAGAAAACTCATTACTTAGCTGGTAGCTTCAACAGGCAACCTCTGGTGAGCACTCATGAATGGGTTTTACTGGTCTACATTTTTAAAGACTCTAACAATCGCTTTAAAACCTGACGCCATTAATACCTTAAGAAAAAAAAAAAAAAGAAGCACAGTCACAAAGAAACAACAACAAAAATCCACCCCAACCATCAGATGAGGGTTTTTTTGTGGCAGCTTTTATACAGAAAGTTTAAGCTACTCCCAGGGACAAGAAAGAGGATGCAGAACGGCCCTGCTGGGTGCTGCTCAGCAGTTTTCTGTCATACCTTACGGTGCCGGCTTCTCCGTGTCGTTGCAGATGTGATGATTTAGACAGTAGTACAGGAGAAAAGAGGGGAAAATAATTCTGTTTAAACATGGGAGGAATCAATAATTCAAGCTCTGAAGACTGAACTAAACACGTGCTAATACAAATGACCTAGAAAATAGCATAAATTTTCAGTTAGTAACTGTGTGCTGGTATACAGCACAATAACCTACTCCTTTGGGCTTCATTGATTCCAGGATGTACAAAACCAGGAATTTTTATATAGAAACAGCATAATTGCTTACTTTGTCTTTTTTTAATCAGTACTGAAAAAGCTAGAAGCCTTCACTCTGTCAGGAACATGGGGTCACTGAGTGCGTAAACTTAATTAAAATATTTTTTTTCTCTACCTCACTTCTTCCAGAATATCCTTGCTGCAACATGATAATCTGGTGGCTTCTGGCCAGTGCTCTCCTTGTGCTCAGCCCTCCAGCAAACATAAACTAAAATGGGTATTTCCATGGTCAAAATTTTTCTTTCTTTCAAATATATAAAATATCTTTCAAAATATCTTTCCTTCCTTCCTTCCTTCCTTCCTTCCTTCCTTCCTTCCTTCCTTCCTTCCTTCCTTCCTTCCTTCCTTCCTTCCTTCCTCTTTCTTTCTTTCTCTTTCTTTCTTTCTTTTTCTTTCTTTCTTTCTTTCCTTCTTTCCTTCTTTCTTTCCTTCTTTCTTTCTTTTTATCTTTTTCCTTTCCTTTCCTTTCTTTTCCTTTCCTTTCCTTTCCCATTCTGTCATCCTTTTCTCAAAAGCAAATCTCAACTAGGAACATGAGCACCAGTAATATAAAGCTGTCAGCAAAGAATATCTTCCCTGGTCAGCCTCTGAAGCAAAGCAAAGTCTCTTAAAGCCTAGCCATGTATTCCAGAGATTTTGCAGGCTCCATTTCCCAGGCAGGTCTGATACAAGAAAGTGGTATAAGCAGCATGAATTAACTTCTGTCAAACCCTACAAAGACTTCTTCCGAAAGCTCTGAATCAGATTTGGGTGATCAAGGATGTATTCCAGTGATTTAAAAAGACTTGGTAACAGAAATACATCCTGTGAGTTACCTCCTATGAGTGTAAAGAGAAGCTGAAGGAGGCTAGCTGCCATAAGAAAAGTGGCCAACATAAAGTTTTTTTGCAGCAAGATCTTGAAATGCTGGAAAACTTATATTAATCATCAGTGAAATACCTGAACCTTATTATGCCACAAGTAAAGTCCTGTGGGATGTCTGCCCAAGAGAAACTGAATTTGTACAACCCTAGCACAGATGAAATTCAGGGCAACTGAAGTGAAGGAGTTAGTTAGTACTGTGAAATATGCCACTGGAGAAATAACAAACAGAGAAGTAAGAAGATTATTTCTAATGATATCATTAAAATCAAAGTGTTGTTGACAGTATTAGCTTCTCAGGAATTAATGAACTAGAACCTACTGTGAGAATAATTGCATGTAAACTACAATAATATTGATGTTATGCCAGAAGCTGTGATGTCTGTCGAGAATTAATTTACAAAATCAGAACACAAAGGAAGTCAGCTCCATATCTGACCTTTAAAAATGCAAGTAAACACAGGATGCAAAAAAATCTCATGAGAAAGCACACTTGTAAAACTACAATGTGAAACCTTGCATCTAGGAGATCCTTTTCTAAAATCACAGACATATGATCAGTATTTGAAGCATTTCCCCTTTCATGTTTATTTCTAGGAAGGGGCAGTGTGGTTTCTGATTTCCATATTCCTGGTCTGCTAACCATTAATTTTTCATTGGGCTAGTGTTCTCTGCTGATTTATTGGAATAAGTATGAAAAAACAAGTTATATCCTTTTGCAGCTCTTCATCCCTTGAGTAGATTCTCCATGAACACATCAACAAAGGAGAAATAGAAGGACCAGGACAGCCCCTGTCCCAACAGTGCTGCAGCAGGGCTGGTCTCCAGCTCCCCACAGCCTCGCCCTGCTCAGCCACAGGTCCTGCTGAGCCAGATTCACCTGCAGGTCCATATCCCATACAATGCCTGTCCCATCCCTGTACCCAGGGAGGTGTCCAATGCTGGAACACTGTGTCACCCACCCTGTCACCCAGGGAGGTGTCCGAGCCTGGGGCTGCCTCCAGTGCTGCCAGCTGCCTGCTCCCTGCATGTCCTGTGGGTCACCAGCCTCGCCATGCTGTGCCATTGCCAGTGATGTGTCCTATAGCATTGCCAGAATCTATTCAAGGTATTAAAGTAACTAATGCAGTGAAGCAGATGAATTTGGCAGATTTGCCATAGAGAGCCTTAAAAAAAAAGTGTGCTTCTGAAATCGAGACAGATGTACGTCGGGTAATAGTGTTATTGTGCCTGACATTAACAGTGACACAGCATGAGGAGTGAGAATGTATCCATGAAAATAACATCTGTCTGACTGACTGGTAGTCAGGCTTTTCTTAATTTTTTTTTTTTTTTTTTGGTTGTTTATGGACTTAACTGAGTGGGAGGCATTGAAAGAACAACGGGTGGGGAAGAAAAGCACATCTGAAGATAGCCGTCTCAGCAAACGCTGCAGACCCATTCAGCAAACATGTTAGATCTATTTCCTTTGAAGGTTTCACCTCTTTTCTTGAGTCAATCTCTACTTGAAAGGATCAAAGGACAAAATTTTGAGTGAGCTAACTCCAGTCCAGAAAGGGCTTTTCTTTGCAGCAGGCCACAGTGGCATCCTGGGGTGTATTAGAAGGGGTGTGGTTAGCAGGTGGAGAGAGGTTCTCCTCCCCCTCTACTCTGCACTGGTGAGACCGCATCTGGAATATTGTGTCTACTTCCAGGCCCCTCAGTTCAAGAAGGACAAGGAACTGCTTGAAAGAGTCCAGCACAGAGCCACAAAGATGGTTAAGGGAGTGGAGCATCTCCCTTAGGCTGGGGGAGCTGGGTCTCTTTAGCTTGGAGAAGAGGAGACCAATGTTTACAAATATGTAAAGGGTGACGGTCAGGAGGCTGAAGCCAGGCTCTTCTCTGTGATGTTCAATGACAGGACAAGGGGCAATGAGTGCAAGCTGGAACATAAGAGATTCCACAGAAACATAAGGCGAAAATTCTTCACTGTGAGGGTGATGGAGCACTGGAACAGGCTGCCCAGAAAGGTTGTGGAGTCTTCTTCTCTAGAGACATTTAAAACCCGCCTGGGCGGAATCCTGTGTGACCTGCTCTAGGTGGTCCTGCTCTGGCAGGGAGGTTGGACTAGATGATCTTTTGAGGTCCCTTCCAACACTTAATATTCTGTGATTCTGTGACAGCTGATTCGGAAGCGATCCAGGGATCTTCTGGGGATGTCAGGCTATGAAGAGCCTGGTTGCCCGGCCCCAGAGCTTGGGGCAAGAGCAGGCAGACAGGATTGCCATACCAAACCTGGACAAATGTACAGCTGCTCTTGTGATCATGGACAAGGAAGAACGATCTCCTGTACATTATGAAGCAGTTGAATTTAAGATCCTC
>NW_008627850.1:73853-113571 GCF_000691845.1 Merops nubicus | reverse complement strand
ACATAAATAAAGCTATTGATGCCAGCATGCTTTGATCATCTTAATACTGGCAGGCCTCTGTCGCCTCCCACTCTCGATTTTGTTAACAGTAATTGAAGCAACAATCCTTTTGAGATAAAAAGATTACAACTTCATGAAAATATTCTCTTACAAATTTCAAACAAACATTCATAAAGCCTGTCAGGCAGCTCTGCTTACCTTGTGCTTCCATGGCACACGACTCGGAAATCCTTCACCTGTGCCAAGTGGTTTCCTAATGCCAGTGAGCGTAGTTGAGGCTGGTTGTGAGATGATGCCAAAATCTCTTGCTCTACTAAACTGTGAGCATGACATAACCTCCTGTGCTCATTTTGACACTGTGGATGCACAAGCATTGCTCAGTCTGTATCTCTAAGAAAAGTGTCCCCCATCCCTTCCCTGGGCTGACCACAGTTCCCCACTTGGAATGCTTCTTCTTGACAAAAAACATGCCCCAAATACATAGAAGTAGTCTATAAGATTTTTATATAAAAAAGAATAAATACACCCTAATATTTTCCTATGAGTTCCTATGACATACAGCTGCTTAATAATGCCAGAAACATTTTTTTATTTATTTATTTAATTGTTTGAACTGTAAATCAGCACATTGTATTTAGCTTGCTTCATCTTAGCTTTTTTGACTGTTCGTTTGTTTTTGGGGGTCTGGAAGAAGGAGATGGGGTGTTCAAGTTTCCTGAGTCTCATTTACTCCTTGAAACATTAATTTTAATGAATGAAAAATGAAATTGTAGGTCATCTATTTGAATCAATAGTCTGCTTTTACATTAACTATCTGTTTTCACCTTACTTGGTGAATCTAGATTATGGAGTGATTATTTATAGCAAAAAGATGCCAGTTGATGTAACACAAATCCACATCTATAATTGGCAACACAAACAGCATGGGTGAAATTTGAGGCTTCTGAAAAAATACATCAGTTAATTTGTAAGAGGACCTAACTCCTTTCAACATGTTTAGGAAGGTCTATAAGCCATTTACTACAAAACTGAATAAAAAACCAATTTCTTACTTCCAAATTCGTTATGTCTAATTCCCTAATCTAGAGTCCAAATAGTGTAGTTGAAATATAAAGGTGCACACAGAAAAAAAAAAAAAATTGTGTCTGTTATAACACAGTTGCAGCTATGGCATCACTTGTGGGGTTGGACTAAATGACCTTTAAAGGTCACTTCCATCCTAAACCATTCTATGTTAGATTTATCCTCTCATCTTTCAGGCATAAATAGCTACAACTTTTAAAAAAAGTTAGTGATACTGAGCCATTCAATATGTGTTTAAAATTAATTTGAATTCTTTATTTGTAGGTATGCACGTCTTCTGAATGCTGAACCATTAAAATTAAGATGTTAAAGAAAATTACATAGTTCATTGTTACATTTGTTAGTCCTGTACACTTAGTACCCTCATTAAAGGCTATTCAGACATTGGAGATAAATATTTTGGATATTAATAAGAGGTTATTCACCTATTTTGCTTTGCCTTTGATTAATTTCATAAGTGCTGCTAGGGACAATTCTCCTTCACACATCTTAATGGGTAGAACTCTAACACAACAAATCTTTCCCTGTTTTGTTTTTTTTTTTTTTATCAAAGCCAATGTGATAATGATAAAAACGTGGCAATCAGTGTCTTTCACTGAGAAGATCTCACAGTACTTCTCACAAGATTCATGCCAGGAGCAAGGAACTTCTCCCTCAGGCAACAAGTTATGTTATACTTGGGAACTCCAATTTGTGAATCCCCTGGAGCTCTCCTAGCCAGGTGTCTGCTGTGGGAAACACGAGTGTGGTCTCATAGAAATCATATAAATGGAGAGCTGTGTTGTAACAGACAAATCTTCTAAGTCATGTAACAAAAAGCTAGCGTAAGGGATGCACGTTTCATGTGGTGTAAAATTCTCATTTAAGATAAACAAATCATCATGGCATTCAGTAGGTTTAGAAGATACATGATCATCTTTCCCAGTGTAGCCTGTTCAATGTCAGGTAAATGATGTCATTTCCAGTGTGTTGTTGGTGGGACAGTAACGTTAGCTTGTTTGTTACCAATAGATGGCAGTGATCACTCAGTTTCCTGCAGGAGTGAAAACTATGGAACAAAAGTCAGGTGTCAGGAGCCAGGCAGGTGTTCAGGCAGAGCCTTCTGTAAATCCTAGAGTTATTGTTGTTATTATTATTGTGCTTTTTATTAGAACATTACTATACTTTCATCGTTTCAGTATCAGTCTTTGGACTAAGGGAAGTAGGCATCCTTTGGTTCCTACTTCGAAATCAATTCCACGTCCTGGTATCAGCCTACTGGACTGAAGCCTTCCCAGCAAGCTGTTCAGCCCTTCTCAGGAGGCAAGTGGACAGAGGCACTTCCTTTGCTACCATATATTACATGGTTTGTAATACATAATTTGGCATCTCTTCTCTGCAGCCTTCCCTTTCTACTTTCCAACGTGTGTCTCATGGTTAATGGGCAGCTACCAAGGGTGACTCAGCAGGCAGTCACTGCTCTTTTTGGAAAGGAAGAAGTGGATTGCCCATCCACTCAAAAGCAGAGTGGATGGGCAATAAGCTTTGGGGGTTGAGAATGGTGAAGTGTCTGAATAAATGGGTTTATGTCAGTGGTGATGCAAAGCATCCCCTCAGCTGGTGTGTGACCTAGATTCAAAATTTCTCCTTTCACTTCCTGTGAACAAAACAGAAATCAGCTAAGATTGCTGTGCTATCAGCATGAAAGCAAGAGAAGAGAGAAGCAAATCTTCAGAAAGTCACTCTTTATCATTTTACAACCCAGATGCTACTTACTGGCCTTGACTCCTTTGTAGTTCTCAGCTGTTTGGATGTTATTTTCCTGAGTGACTCAGAACATGTCAAACACTCATGTTCACTCCTCACAAAGATCAGCCAGCTTCTTGAAGGGTCTGAGCATACAAACAGTGAAAATATGCAACACACTCAAATTTTTCTCTTCCAGCACTTGCAAAGCCTGCTGAGACACAAAGTGACTTCAGCTCAAATCTTATCTCTGAACAGCTGTGTATTCCCCAATATCCTTTAGTCCATATCAAACCACATCATTGCTTTGGTAAAGGAGTTACAATTAACTCTCAGGTAATTACCTTCCAGTATCTTAAAGGAAAAGGAACCCTTCTCAACCACTTCTTAAGTCTTCAGGAGTCTTTGAATTGACTAATCACCATAGATCCATTCAAAGACTTAGACATCTAACTCCTGCTTTAAATACCTTAGTCCAAACTGTAGCTGCTCAAAATATCGCACCTATCTGTCACCTAATCATGGTTTCATCTGTAGTCTGAAGGCACTTCTGTTTCCATAGAGTTTTCTAAGTATTTGTTGATCAGCCAGGCATCGGTACTGTACCAAAGCTCCAGCAAGATTAACAAATGAAGACTTTCCTTCCTGAGGCAAGTCTCAGAACAGTATTTGCAAACACGTACACCAAAAAAGAAGCAACAGTGGCAGCATATTTTTATTCAGCACAGTGATCACAGATTTACCTGGCATGGAAAAAATCAGGGCTAAGTCCTTTTTCTTCAAGACAATCATTCAGACCATAGCTCTGAAAAGAATGCCCTAATTTTAGGATATAAAATGTTTTGAAATTTTCCAGCTGCTCAAAACTGTATGGCCAAAAATTTACAGGAACAGAGGCTGAGCCCACTCCTCCTCTTCCCTAAAAAATTCCCAAGCCATTAACTCACTTCATCCTTCCATTCACCAACTTCTCTTTCCCACCACCATTTGGATCGCATGGAAGTTTTCCTAATTACATGGTGTTATGGATATGAATACCATAAGAAAGAAATACTCTCCTTCCAGCCTCCATAAGCTTCCTAACTTACTTGAGTGGGTGGCCAGAGGATGGGGCCAGTCTCTTTTCTGTGATACCCAGTGAGAGGATGAAGAGCAATGGACGCAAACTGGAACACAGGAAGTTCCACCACAACATCAGGAAGAACTTCATTCCTGTGAGGGTGATGGAATCCTGGAGCAGGCTGCCCAGAAAGGTTGCAGAGTCTGTCTCTCTGGAGAGATTCAAAACCCTCCTGGATGCGTTCCTGTGCAACCTGCTCTGGGTGATTCTGCTTTGGCAAGGAGGGTGGACTAGATGAACTCCGCAGGTCCCTTCCAACCCCTCACCCCCCATTCTGTGAACTAGTGATAACCACAGATCTGTGTTAGAACCTCATAGAAAGACAAAAGGGATGTCTCCCCGTACTATTGCAAATACCAACTGAATTTCCACTTCATTCCTAGTACTGGCTCAAATTGTAATCAGGACACGTTTCCTAGATGCAAAGGTCTCCACTGCTCAAAGGACTAGGTTCTTCAGATTGTAGCTAGAGTACTCTAACTGACATGGACCAGTGAATGTGTGAGTGACAACAAGAGAAACAGGTCCAAAGTCTTTGGAGTGACACATCACCATCTTAAAGACAATTCTTCTTGCACTGTGAAGAGCACACAATAGGAGATGCCCACTTTTAGTGAAATATTTCTGAGTGAGGTCAGAGCCCCAGACAGCTGCAACCAGTGGCTGCAGTGAATATGTAGAACATAGCTAGTGTTGGTCAACTGGTATATGTGTTGTCTAGGAAACTTTAACATTGTTTCTGCCCTCAGTGTCATCACATTCCATTTCTTCTTGGAAAGAGAAGCAATGTTGTTATTCCTGGTATAAGGGAGCTGGAAATCTGCGTTAATTGATATCAGGTTATCTAAGATGGAAGAGGTGAGAGCTATCTGTGAAGAGCTGCAGAGTGGCTACATGACTGGACAACAAAACAGCAGTAGTAGTTTAATGCAAATAAACAGATAATAGGGAAAAATAAGTCTAACATAAAATTAAGCTCTGAGCTGACAGTCAAGGCTCAGGAGCAAGACAGTGGGGCTGTGTGAATAATAACTTCATGAAACTGGAGTTCAGAGCACAGAATCATTCAGAAAAACCCGCAAACAGTTGTTAGGAGTCAGTAGGAAAAGAACAGAGGAGAAAGCTATAACACACAAAGCACAGTTCTGCCACTTACAGATCTTCAGTTTACTTACACCATGTGTGTATTCTGGTTCCCTTGTCTCAGAAAGGACAAAATAAAACTGGAAAAAACATTTAGAGGTGAACAACCAGGCTGATCAAACATATGGAATGGCTCCTACCACGAGAACAAGAGAACTCCTCTTTAATCTGGAAAAGTGAAAATTGTGGGACATTATGTCAGGTCTACAAATTCATGAGTGTCACAAAGAGAAACTGGATTGCTCACTTTGTCTTCTGCTGTGAGAAACCAGGGAACATCAAGTGTTTCTAGAAGGACCTGGGTTAAAGCAAATGAAAGGCAACTATGCACCACAGATGAGATATTTGAGCTATGCTCTGTCTTGCCACAGTGGGCTGTGGATACTGAAATGACGTGATTTCCTGAGATTACCATCTTTCAGGAAAATAAGAGCCCTTGGTTCAACTCTGACTGCATTCCAGAGAAATTAGGAGTTCTAACTTCCAGGAATAAGTAAATCAAATTTAACAGGAAGAGGTACTCAAGTACAAGCAGATATGTACTGGTCATTGTAGAGTAACCTAGCTTATGTTATGGCTAGGAAGATACAGTGAACAGAGAGTATTTGTGGTACATATAAACAGTGGAGCAACAACCTTTTTGAAGATTTTATTACCCTGACTCTATAAATTAATTGATTGTATTAAGGTTGACTGTCAATGTTACTTTGGTGTGGGTGCAATATTGTACTTCCATAAACCTCTTTAAAGCTAGATGTACATGTGTTTTGTATTATTTCCTATGCAAGCTAGTCTAGCCTGGATGTGCTCAGCAGAACTAGTAATTACCATGTCACAAAAAGCCCATGGATGACAAAAGGAAAATGGCAAATAATTGTTGTGTCTTTCTCCTTAGGATGCCTCCAACCTGAGATGTGCAGCTGAACTGGGCAAAATCTGAACCCAAAACACAGAACTTGCAGCCAATGTCCATTGTAACACCTCATTCCTCTACTGTACCTCTCTAGTGGTTGGCACCAATAAAGTAACAGCCCAACCAACAACCCTTTCAACACTACTCAAAAGGAGAAGAAACTGGAAAAGAAAGGTTAAAATGTGAAACAGAAGAGACAACAATAAACAAGTTGAATTTTCTATGCCCTGCTGCCTTATCTTACAAAACTAGTCAGTCGGAAAGCTTTTAAAAAGGAGTGTACATATATTGCCTTGTTTCTCTTCATATATAAATCTGTGTTTAATTTGGCAGTAGATTTGTTTTCTGCATTGAGTCTAAATCATGAGCCTAGACTCCAGAAGAATAGATCACTTTTTTGGCATGTATTTCACTGGATTTTATTCCAGTGTAAAAATTTAATTCAGCCGTGTCCCACACTTCCACGGCTGACTCAGGACAAGACATCCGTAAATAACATAATTTATGACACAGAGCTAATGCCACCAAAACAAGGTGGCAGGAAGTTTTCCCAGATCAGAACACCTTTTTTCATGTCAGCTTTAAGAGGTGTTAACAATTTCTCCTTTGACTTTTTTAGAAAGGAGTTCAGACTTCTCACTCCTTAACTCCAGCTACTTGATCCATCCTGCCTTGATGATTTCTTGAGTGTCCAGTCAGTGCCAGAAGGATTGCCAGAAGAACCTTACTGCTGTTTATTTATGACTTTCATTGGTTTCTCATTCAATTCTGAATAAAATTAGAGTCATTACTGATCCACCTTAAGCCTGCATGAATTTTTCACAAAAATGTAAGAATTTGCTTCTTTTTTCCATCTGTTACAGTAACTCTGAAACATTCAAGCGCTTGATCTACTTGGCTTCCAATGAATGTTATGGCTGTTTTGACTTCTAGGTCACACTGCCAGGTTCAGCGCTGTCCTCAAATGTAAATCTGGAAGAAACAGAATTCATTAAAAAGCTGAAGATACAATCTTATTTTCTAAAAAATTCTTGGAAAAACATGAAAAACATTATTTGATACTATAACATAGCATAGCATAGCATATTTCATAATGCACTTAATAGATTACAATAAATCATTTCATAATAAATAAACTAAGATTATTTGTTGAGCAATCAACAATCTGTTACTCCAACCAACCATACCTTTCTTGATCCGGTGACGGATGAACAGAAAGAACACAGCAGTCCAGTAATTATATAACCCATATTTGGATTAGGAACAGTCTCCTAATTAGTGGGGCTCAATATATAATATGCAGGTCTTTAAAAAAGAAAAACAACCCAGAGTAGTCCATCACTATCAGAACTGTATTTCAGTTCTTGGTTGGTATCTCTCTTTAGAAAAACAAATGATTCCATGGGTTTTAAAGATCAGAGCTCCTCTGGCCATTGATTTTCATCTCTGTTTTATAGCAGTTGGTAAAACGCTTAATTTGAGCATTAGCTGAATATTATATGAGAGTTACTGTCTGTTACCAAATGCACTGGGAAGGAAGGGAGGGCAAGGTGATACAAAATCAAGAGTCTGGTGCTGTCACCACCTGGCCAGTCACCAGCCATGATCGTTTCCAGGTCACACAGAGAAGTTGCATTGAATGCTGACCTTGATAATTGTGAGTGGCTTAGATCCTTAGGTAGCTTCATTAGGATTCCTTCTCTCTGGTGTGTCCCACTTACTGACATATCTAGAAGAAAGTTTACAGAAGGATTAGCATTAAATTTAAATCTATTAATTTCAAGGGCAGGGCTGTGGTACAGTAAAAAAACATAGTCAACATGCCTCAAAGCTACAAATGCATTTTAGTACTTCATGCATAATTTGCAACCGTTGTCACAGATTAGGGTCAGGGCTGCCCCTAGACCTGTACCAGATGCTCTCTGTTAACCCCCCTCCCCTCCCAAAGGGGAAGAGAAAGGGAAGAAGGGAGAGAGAGACATCGATTAGAGAAGTAAAACAGCTTTAATAGAAATGATAATAGAATGGAATAAATACAAACATATACAGAACCAGCACTGAGCCCAACTCCCCCCTGATGGCCATAAGTCACCATCCCCCCCCGGCTGGGGAGCAGCCCCCAGGGACCAGTCCCAGGCTGGACTCAGCAGCAGACAGCAACTGGGTCCAGGAGCTGGATTCTGGACTCGGTTCAGGAACACCCGGATCAGGATCAAAGGCAGGATGGACAGAGTCCTCCTCAGATGCTGGCCATTGAAGAACCACCTGATCCTCGTGATCCTTCAGCTTTATGCTGATTATGACAGATATGGGATCGAATCCCCTGTTGATAAGTCTAGGGTCACCTGTCCTGGCCACTCCTCCTCACAGGTGTGCCCTTTTCCTTTCTGCCCCCCTCCATGTGGTACACAGGATTTAGCAGTGACCTTGGTCTGCATACCAGTCCTTGGTGGTAACTCTGACCACGGAGCATTATCACTGCTAGCAGCAGACAGTGTCTCTGGAAACATGCTGCTAACTGCAGAAAGTGCAGTTACTGAGAAGAGATTTAGCTGAGAAGTAAAATCACTGAACAGAATTAGACCTGTTCTAACCCAAACCAGGACAATTGTATGGGCTTTGCTCTGGAATAGTTATTTTATTGATAACAGAGATTTGTTGAATCATGACATAATACCTTTCTTTCCTAGTATCTGGCTAACCTGCCATGATGCTAATTAGAAAAAAAAATATTTTGTAAAATCCAAATATTTCATAATAACATATAAGTATTAAAATAAACCCACAATCTCAGTAAACTGGCATTAAATCTTAGAAGAATAAATGTGTTCTCAGGCATATAAATAAGGGTTACAAACTCAAAGTACTTTCTATTAAAACACTGTGCACAGTCCTAACCTACTAAGGGGAAATGTGACAAAGCACAAACTACCAAGGCAAGATTCTCATCTGAGAAAAATAATTCATCACCAGATCTAAATAAATTTTGAAATGACTATAATTACTACTGCCAAAGTTAACCAAGTTATTAAGAGTGTGAGCCACAGTGAAGTGATAAAAGGTGGTCAAAATGGTGATGCTACAGACACAGACCATAGAGATATACAGCTTGACGGCCAAAGAAAATGGTTTACATGGCTGACATACCAACATTCATTTGGGAAGCCAAATGCCCTAAATAGGACATTGGGAGAAAATGTAGTTCCATAGTAGGCAATATGTGCATCCCCTCTGAGATACAACATCCCTAACTGGCTTCCTTTTGAACTTTGTCTCAGTCAGATCAAGAGGATGGTCAAGTGTGATGATCTTCTTTCAGGAAGGAGCTGATGGGAAAACAAGCTTCACAACCCTCCTGTTCCCTCTGACTCATTTCTCTTGCCATTTTCCTGGCTAAAGGGACCTGTGGCAGGTTTCTCAGCAGTTATCCATCACACAGTCAGCAGAGACACTAAAATTTCAAGAGCAGGAAAGGCCTTACACCTGTGTAACTACCTGTCTCACTGATGGTGAGGCACAGAGACAGCACAACGAGATGGTTCCTAATGAAATAAAGCTTCAATTCTTCTCATAAAGGAAGAGACCTGCAGTAACAACTGAGGGCAAAATGGGATTTGTGTTAATTGAAACTTCAACATCAAAGACTGAACTTGTCTGTAAACCTCTTAGTTTTCTGTTTACCAAAAGTTTTTCATGCATCTCGTGTATCTCTATCTTAAAGGTGACAGTAATCCTAATTTACATGTGTTTTACTGGATGGAGCTCACCACAGTTAATGTAAATTACTCAAGTGGATACAGAACAATGCAGTGAGGGACCAATGAATTATACAAGGGAAAAGCCTGGCTGTGGAACATTTATCCACACATTTAATCTATCAAAATTAAAGCAACATCAACCATTGTACTTGCCACTTATTAAAATAAAATTGCCCATTTTCTCTGATTTGTGGTTCCATTGCAGGTTTAGACATGTCTTGAAAGAATCATATTGTATCAGGATCTTTTTTAGTACTTCAAGTCTGGACATAGTGTCTCTCTAGATTCTTTCCTGTAGCATATCAGCCAATAGCATCCAAGCTGTTGCTTGTTGCTTCATAACAGGTGAACACATTTCCATGGGGTTGGAAAACAGGCTTGCATTGATCTGATAATGGAAATGACAACAAAGATGACCACTTGATCAAAAGGAGATGGAAATTATTCAAACAGTCACAGAATTTTCAGACTTCTTTATTGTGTTTGTCTTGGGAGACAACATTTAGACTTGTCTTTGAAAAGAGTATGGGTATTTGTTCAGTTTCTTTCTTATGGTGTCATTAATGGAATCAAAACCAGCGCAGAACTTATTGACAATCTCCACTTGCTATCGTGAAAAACCAATAGTCTGAATGAACCCAAAGTTTCCTTGCATTAAACCTGTACAACTCCACTAGGTTTGGTTACTTTGTACCATTGCCAAATGCAGCCACATGAAGCTACAAATGTAACTCATTAAGTTCCTCACTAGGCATAAAACTCATATTATATATATATATATATACAGAATTATTACTACCTGCCTTCATCCTTCTTTTCTAAGCAAGTCACCTTGGCCAGAGATGAGAAGCACAACTTTTATTCAGCACTGGTGTTTTGAAAAAAAAAATACCTGCTATGGACGAAAACAAGCAGAGAAAAAAAAACATTCATACTGTCTGAGGAGTAAAAGCACATCACCTGTCAGTCAGAGGGTTTGGAAAGTATCCACACATGTTTTGTAAGACAGAGAATAAGAAACTCAACTCTCCCAACTCAATAGGAATTTTTTACCCCCTGTGACTGAATGCAGTTTCAGAAACTGCTGATTTATGACTAATCTGGTATTACAACCAGAAAAAAATAGTTACTGCTATAATTAGCCTTCAAAGAATGTGTAAGGAAAGCTATATTCAGCTACTTAGCTTTATTATTCAAGAAAAGTGGCCACCACTCTAATATCTCACAGACACATAAGTGAAGCAACATATATGTGATGATGAAAAGTGATTACCATATAAAGACTTTCCTATTGTGTTTCTACCAAGAGAATATTCTTTATGACATTCTTACCCCAAGGCTATACCCTCTTTTACACTGCAGATCCTCACATGGGAAATATTCCTCAAGACCTCTCAAATTCTCTTTAAGGACACTTGTGTTACTTAGAGAAGCCTTGCCACGTAAGCTGGGAATATTCTACTGTTGTCACATTCTTCCTTGGCCATGCGGTTGTGAATGATTTGCTGTTCCCAAAGCTTGTTCATGGTGATAGGAAACTGAAAATTCTTTAGCTGAGGTGTTTCTTTTCAGGGTTTCTGTTTTCCTTTGTTGTTATTCTGGCTTGTCAGCTTCCAGACTGAGATGCATAAAAAGGATATCAGGTCAGTAGGTTTTGGTGAGTTGAATCTAGGTGTCACTGGAGTTGTGTTCAGCTTGTTAGTTTGAGGGTGAAAAAGATGACAAAGGCAAGATTCTTTAGGCATATACTCCAGCATGACTTATGGTCCAGATAGCACATCCTTTTCTGGAAGGTTACTAGAGCTCTTTTTACTGTTCTGAGTTTATTTGGAATTAAATTAATTGACCCACCAGAGGAATGCTCAAACTTGAAGAAGTCTCAGAGTTTCTCTTTGAGACTTCTGAGAATACAATGTCTGTCAGCAGCAGGGACAACAGCATGTTTCATTCAGTTAGGAACTATTGTACAACCTCCTGTGTTTTACTGAAGGTTGACAGGGAGCTCTGAGAACCTGATTGCTTGTGTGTGATCTTGAACTGGCACTGTGACCCATTTCCTTTTATCTGCAGAATGTGGTAGAATTGTTTAAGTAGCACCCTGAGATCCTCAGCTGGGAGACTTTATATAAATGTAATTGTGCAGTTCTTGTATGCTCAGGCTAAATATTAACTGCTGAAAGCCCAAAGCAATAGCTGAGCTCTCAGAGCCTGGTGCCTGCAGGAATCATACTGCCTGGGAGGGAATTTTGTCAGTGTCTCCTCTGGGTGTAGCCTGAAGCTAGTGAATGCTTCCTCTTCCATTAGCAAAGATGAAAGCAGCGAGCTTCCACCTTGCAGGAAGAGCAGAGAAATGGCACTGCCTTCCCCACCACCCTTCCATTACAGATTGCACTGCTCTGTCCCACTTGCCTTGTGTCTGGGTTGATGGTCCAGCACTGGCACCACAGGAAGCATACTCTCCACTGCCTGCTTTTAGAGGACATCAGTGTTACACTTTCTGCTTGCAGTTCTCAAGCTCCCTCTTCTTGCAGGAAGGTACATTGATGGTTGGATTCTATGATCTTGCTGGCCTTTCCCAACCTTAATTATTCTATGATTCTAAGGTAGAGCTGGAAGTTTATCATGTAACATCTAGTCTCTCACCCTTCTCCAAAGCACACCACTGGCATTTCTGACAGCTGCTTGTCCATTCTATTCTGAAGAGCCTACAGTGACAGGAGACTCTCCCATCTCTGTAAAAAAAACCCCTACTTTAATGCTATAAGAAAATTTTCTTCCTGTGTAATTTATTGTCATTTATTATAACCTAAACCCATTATCTCATTCCTACTTAAAAGAGGGTAAGTTTGCTTATTCTTCCATGCCAATTATGTTTAACATAATTGAAGACTATTATCCAATCTTCCTCAAACACTCACTTCCCTTAAGTAACACCTGTCTTTGGGGAAGACTGGTGACTGTGCTCATCATTTGTTTATTGAGGGCCAATGTCATGGTCAGAGCCCAGCAGAAGATTTCTGACTTTTGATTGTTCTTTTCCTGCAAGGGAATCGTCCTGATCATGACTCCAGGCTTAGCTCTGGTTACAGCTGGTACAACAACAGAGCCTGCACTATCTCCTGAAATATATCGTTATTTTAAAGGCAAAAGTTATTGTCTGGAAAAAAATTAAATCACATCACTAAGAATTGCCTAACCCTTGAACCGGGTTTTAAACTGTGATTCACTGAAGACATCCATCAATGATAGAAATAAGCATTTTTCCAGGAAGGCAGAAACTCCTTAATAGAAAACTAAGGCAAATAAAAAAAAAAAAAAAAATCTGTATCTTAAATCATAGTTCACCTTACAAAAAAAAAACAAAGATCTGTAACATTTCTGCATTACTGAAATTACCTATTAGAATCCTTGGAGAATTTCCCTTAAGACTTTTGAAGCATTCAGATTGAGAAACGAACAGGAAGAAAAGTACTCTTGATTTTCATTTTGTGTTATTTAACTTGAAAGCAAAGATAAAGCAAGGCACAGAATTCAGCTGGAGGCATTATTTTTTGGAGGATGTATTTACTTGAAATATTCTGACACCAGTAGTTAGAAAAAAAAAAGGGGGGGAATTTTACTATAAAAGTATTAGTGTTTTAACAGATCTAGGCCTCTTCTTCATGTTGCTTTTCCTTTAGTTTAGCCAGTCTGACCCTAGCTTCATGAAGAGGCATAATGAAAGTGTTCATCTGAAAATTAGATGTCTCAAAATCCCCTTCCTCCTCCTCCCTTCTTCTACCCAAATTGCATTAGATGTCAATGCCAGACACAACTCTCAGTACATGTCCCTCTACAAACAATAGGTACCAAACAGATATAAAGAGTCATTCCTTAGTGACCAAACACTAAAAAAAAAAAAAAAAAAACTAAAAGCACAGTGCTCTCTGTAGAAAGCTCCCAATGAGATATCTGTCCCTACAAGAGGAAAGGGATTGAGGTTTTCCCATTCAAATGGTATCTTCCTGTTCATGCAAGCCGAAGTGAAATGAAAGATTACCATCAATGTGTAGATGATATACTACGCACAGAAGATGGATTTTTCTCTCTTTTACTTACTAAATACTCAGAATGCCACAGAGAATGTTGACATGATCACAACAATAAATTTTACAGCTCTTTCGCTCTGATTTTCTGTCAGAGAATTGTAAATCACTTTTAAAATAGAAGCTTATCACAGAAGAAAAGGCAGTTCCCATTGGTACCTCTCTGTGAGCTGACAGATTATGAAATAGACTCATGAAACAAATTTGTGTATTCTGTCTAGAAAAGGCATTTTGTTGCATGGTATAAATTTCTACTGGATAACCTGTAAGAAAGACTAAAATCCCTTAATTCCTCAGTGAACTTCTTAAGCCTACTCAGGAAAAAGCACAGGCCAGGCAGCAGAAAGGTGCAACTTTCCTCCTCCATCATCTTACACTGCTTATGAAACAGCTCAAACTCTTTAAAAAGAATATATTGATCCACTTGGTTTCTTAATCCTTTTTCCTGAGACAAAGTGCTGAAAACACCAGGTGCCACCATCTCCTTAAGCCCTGTTGGGAAGCAGAACCCAGCTCTTGCATGCCTCGCTCTTCAATGGCTGCAAAACAGCAGCACAGCAGCATGCTCAGCTCACACCATCATGAATTTATGCCTTGAAACACACAGTTTGCAACCTCTTCTACTTCTCCTTGTTGCCCATGTATTGCCTTGCACCTGGGAAGTGGGTGCAGGGGCTGTTTCTCCAGGGGTTCCCTAAGACCCATATCTTCCACTTGTAACTGAGCTCTCAGCCCAGTGCTGGGCCAAGTGTGCAAACCCCCCTGTGCATTACAATAGCCATGCTGTAAGGAGCTGAGCCACTGGTGCCCCCTGACCCTTTGATACGACCTGTTACAACTGCCATCTTCATCTTCAGCATGTTGCTTATTTACCCTGTCAACATGGAACATTAGCCCTGAAATGAAAGGGGAAAAATATGTATCTAAAAAAAAAACTGAATAAAGATTGATAATATGCCAATGACATTATGACATTTAAATGATATTATTAGGTTTATTTGTGAATATTCTGCCTCAGTGGATTTATACTGGATTATTAATCTGCTATTGTATTATGGATCTATTATTATTCATACTTTCTGAAAAACATTCCAAACCTCATGTTAATCAGCTATCAACTAGACACACATTTTCTTACAAGGTTGTTTATATCAGACTAGTAACTGTAAAATGTTAGAAAGAAACTACTAGATCCATAAAAAAAGAGTGGTCAAAACAAATCAAATTTTCTCTTCTAGACTAACCTGCCCAAAACCTGATACCAATACCTAGTGTCAAAATTTTCATGGATCATTTTGTAAAGGTGGACCACGGAAATTACATTTAGGTGCTTACAATCAAGGAAAAGGTTTAAAAAAACTGGAAAAGTAAAAAAGAATTGAAGTCAGTATTCAGGTACCCAAGTTTGCAAATTTTGAGCTTTAACTATTGCATCCTACAGTCAGAAAAAAAAAATCAATAACACACTCAGCACATTTCTCCTCAAAATGAGTCAAGTATCTTCAATCACTAGAAGTTCTGAAACATTTTCTGATCATCAGTATTTGGCAAATAACAACCAGTACATAATAAATAATGATAGTACTTGGGTTTTTTCTTTAAAGCATCAACATAGTAACTATAACAGGGAGAAGCAGGTGTGGCAGGCATTGTACAGTTATCTGTAATGTGTAATCCTCCACCTTAAAAAGCTCGAGTGCTTCATTTATATAACAAATATATATTTAGAAAATATATAATTATTAAATATAACTTCCTTCCCTTCCCAAGATCAAACCATTTTAATTCATACAAATGAAAAAGAATGAAGTGCAAGAAGGAGTGTGTAAAAAAATCAAATCTGGAAGGCAGTATGTATCTCCATAATATAGACTAATTCTGAAGACTAACCCCGACGTCACTATAATTTCTGCCCAAGGACATGCTTATGAAAACTTTTTCAAAAGAACAGTTCCTTTCAAGCAACGATGTTCCCTTTCTGTGTGGCAGATTCTATTTTCTGTGACTAACAATTTAATTCAGTTACAAAGACTCATTCAGCAGCACTAAATATTACAATTCAGCTTGCAGTATGAGCTGTTAAGAAACACTTCAACGTGACAGCCAGAAGTTTTTAAGCCCATCATCAAAAATTCAATTGCATAACATAGGAACAGGATCTGGTTACAAGTGTAACTCTCTCTCACTTGGTGACTCATTTCATTGACTCATTTTAATTATTTTAATGACTCATTGTGATGATTCCAGCAACATAAATTCAGTTTGTCAGCAACATACAGATATCAGCTATAAATGCTCCAGAGACAATCAAATAATATAAGCAGATAAAATTAAATAAAAAAAAACTCTTTTTTTTTTTTCCCCCAGAGGAATAACATTGATGTCAAACACATAAAATCAGTTTTGTTTACAATACCCTTAATTTGCTTGTGGCATTCCTCCCAGAAGAAAGTGGCTGCTCACTTGTTGAACAGTGTTTCACAGACCATACTCCGGCATTTCTGTTGACCTTGATTGATGAAGACAATGCTCTGGAAGGTCCAGGCCACTGCTGTTTAGCTACTGTGACTCTCAGCATGTCATTTGAAAACATTTGTTACAGCTGATGTGTTGCTGCTAGCAAGCTTTCACTCAGCTGAATACACTAATTGCCCTCTCCCTTTGGGAGTGAGGTCACGGGGCAGAATGGGGGAAGAAACCATTACCCATCTCCTTCCTTCTACAGGCTCTCTGTGGAAGCTGTCAGATATAGACCTGTTTTTCTTGAACTGCCTAAGCCTGCAGCCCCCAGTTTCAGCAGAGAGTCACTAAAACCCCAAACCAGTCTGTATCACCATTGTCCTACTGGATCTGAGATCTTCTAAGACAGGAAATATTTCCATCACCTACCAGTGACAACACAACGTTTAGGAGAACACAATCCTCATTCCCTGGGTTGCTGGTGCTCACAGAGGTCCCTGGTGATGGGAGTGCCACAGGAGAGATGACTTCCATGCCTAAGACACAAAGTATTTCCTAAATCACATGCAGGCTACCAGGCAACAAGTATCTACACATTGGTTCAGCCATAACTATCAGTAAGTTAAAAGCATACCAAAAAAATCATGAACCAAATTAAAACTGTGAATCACTTAGCTCAGCAGCAAACAAAAAATGCAGACAAAATGCCCTCAAATAAGCCATAGACCAGACCTCTCTTAAATTTTTGATTCCCAAAGTCTCAGTGAAGCTCACCTTTAAATTCACCTTTGAAAAAGCAGTCTAGTTAGTGTAAAGCATTCTCAGACATGGATCATGTTGGAGAGTAACTACCAGCCCCTTCACTGAAATCACAAAAAAGGTGACTCCGTGCTTATGACAAGCCTATTTTTTATTCTTCTATAGTCTTAATATGCAAAACTTTCATCATATCAAAAAGGTATTTGAGTCCCAGAAATTATAAATAGAGCTATAACCTATAAATATATCATATAAAGGGTTTTTCAAGGCATTTAACAGTCCTAGAGGTCCTATGCTGTAAAGTGAAATAATTCAAAGTGTTACTTTGAAATGACCATCACATTGTGTTATCAGGGTGTCCTGGTTTCGGCTGGGATAGAGTTAATTTTTTCCTTAGTAGCTGTTATAGTTCTGTGGTTTTGATTTAGGATGAGAAAAATGTTGATAACACACTGATGTTCTTGTTGTTGTTGAGCAGTGTGTCCACTAAGTCAAGGGCTTTTCAGCTTCTCTTGCTGCCCTGCCAACGAGCAGGCTGGGAGCACACAAGAAGCTGGGAGGAGACACAGCTGGGACAGCTGACCCCAGCTGGCCAAAGGGATGTTCCAGACCATATCACATCATGCTCAGCATATAAAGCCAGGGGAAGAAGAAGGGAGGGGGGAATATTCGAAGGGATGATGTTTGTCTTCCCAAGTAACCTGGAGCTGGCTGTCCTGGAGCTGGCTGAACACCTCCCTGCCACTGGGCAGTGGTGAATGAATTCCCTGCTTTGCTTTGCTCATGTGTGCACAGCTTTTGCTTTACCTATTAAGCTGTCATTATCTCACACCACGAGTTTTCTCATGTTTACTCATCCAATTCTCTCCCCCATCCCACCAGGGGGGAGTGAGTGGCTGTGTGGGGCTTAGTTGCTGTCTGTGGTTAAACCACAACACAGGGATATAGCTACATCTTTTTTCCTTTCCTTTTCTTATTAACTTTTCTCCATCTCAGATGAGAGAATATTTAACAGCAAACCAGACTTCCTCATTAAATGCCTGATTATTCAAATACTGATTTTTTCATCTGATCTATTTTCCTTCACATTGAACATTTTTGCCTAGCAGTTTTACTGCAGATCTGTGGACAGCATGTCTAAAGAACATCCTCTTGGATTTGCTTTCATTCTTCCTGTGATAAACACCAGCATCTGAGCAGAGAGAAAAATTCTTCAGAGACCAGCACACTGCAAACTGCCATTGAAAATGGTGTGTTGCAACGAAAGTTCTGGTAAAACAGATGAAAATGTGTGGCACATTTTCACTGCTGAAACCATATCACTTTGATGTGAAAGTAATCCCTAATCTGATGAGAAGCTACAGAAAATATAACTAACAAAACACAGATGGGTCTGAAAGTTAGGGGAGAAACAGCTTTTTTTCTGGGCCTGGATCTACTAAAAGCATTGTAAATCACAACAGTTTCACCTAAATAGCAATTTGATTCCATAATCTATTCATATTAGTTCAAGTGCTCTACGCATGATGCCTGACCCAAATCTCCATGTACAAAAGTGTCTACTCAGAAATGGGTACTGAGCTGAAGTTTACTGTGCTGCAGGAGTATGATTTGGAGGGCAGGGAATATTTATGATGATTTTAATTTTGGAAGAATTCAGACAGAACTGAGATTTTTGTAGTGCTAGCACTTACAAGCAAAACCATCCCAGCAGCTCCTCCTGGCTCCACTGAGAAGCACAGTACAAAGATGTCCTCCCAGGAAAGCCCCAAAACCAAGTATACAGTTAATCACAGCTAGAAGTCCAACCAGTTCCCTTAGGCTTTTCAACTTGTCCCAGTATTCTCCTCTTTACTACAGGGCTTCACATCTGCAGAGAAACCAGAAGGTCACTAACATAGACCCACCCACCACTTACCAGGGTTGTTGGTGTTTCAGTAGCTTAAAATTGTAACTTAAATAACTAAGAGAAGAGAACACTTGACTGTGCAAAAATAAAATCTGACAGAACTATTTAAAGAGAGTAGCAACACTTTAAAATCAATATTAGCAGTATAACCAAGGGACCTTTCTCTGAGTAGTTCCTCCTCCTTGTTCCAGCCTGTTTGCTGTCAAACAGGGCATGGTGATCTTAATCAAGGCAAAGATAAATTCCACTCAAATGCAACGAGTTCCTTACACTATGTGAAATAAGCTGTGTCACAAGCAAATGTCAAAAGAATTTTCACTGTGGTCTGAGTCCTGTATTAGTAGTAGGTCCCTCTTGCAAGCACCACTGGTTAGACCACAGCTCCCCGAGACGTAAGCTTGCAGGAATGGGGAAAAGGATGCACAGAACTTCTTGGGATTTCTCTTAGTGTTTCTCTTCAAAAAGCTCTCCTGAATACACTTTACTGGGAGAACTGAAGCTTTCCCACCCAGCTCAGTTATCTTCATCTGTAATTAAGGTTAACCCTGAAGTGACCCACTAGTCTTCATCCAGAACTCATTCCCAACTTGACGTCTACCATCTGGTCAGCCTGAGCTTCAAGTTCACGCTGGGCACGAGCATTTGCCTGGCTTTGGTCTTTGCAGTGCTCCACATCCCACAGCTTTCAGCAACAAGTCTGTTTTTTCTGGGCAGCTGCCAACCTTCAATAGAGCCAAACCTACTGGTGCTTGCTGCCTTGCATTTGGTCCCTCTGAGCACTGATTCCGCCCCCCCCCCTTTATTTTTTTTTTTTTGAGGACAGAGTTATGTGTTTCACAGAGCAGTTCCTAGGATGACTCTACAAGGGAGCCCAAACCTCCTAATAATGAGCTAGTAGAGCAATGCCTGCCATATTTGATATCATGTGGTCCAGACTGAGGCAACTTGTAGACTGGTCCTCAGCTGAAAAAGTACTCGCTGTTTTCACCCCTGTGATTGGTAGGGACACCTTAGGCTACTTTATCCCCTACCATGTGCTTCATCCTTTTTTTACACTGGATGGTAGCTCTCTTTACGCTCCCAAAATAAGCAGATGGAAATCAAACCCTGTTGCTCTCAACAGAACTAAATTGTAACTAAACTGTAATGTGAATTGTAAGGTGCTATCATTGTTTGCAGGAGAAAAGTCAAGTGGAGCTGTCAGCCTTGCTTTCACAGTGCAACAATTTTCTGACCTTCTCCCTATAGTTTCGTCTACTCTGAGAAGCTCTCCTGAGGTAACAGTCTGCAAATGTTTAAGAAAAAAAAAAAAAAACCAAACAAAACCAAAAAACCACCCTGGAAGTCAAGATCTATTCTCTTTCTTTCGAGGTTTAGGGGAAATGGTCATATGCAATGGGAACTTCAACACTTTCCTGGCTAATGACCCGAGAACCTTTGGCTTACACTGGTTTAACTGGATAGATATAAACTCAGCCCATCTCACTGCTGCCTGGAGCCTTACAGAATCAAACTCAGGTTTGTCTGAAAGTCCCAAATACACCACTGATGTGCCATTGCTCTAGCTGCCCCAGGACTGACTCTGAAGTGAAAACAAGACATTTGATGAGCATATGGACACAGTTATTTTCGCACCGAGAGTCATCTCAACAATGCCATAAAAAGCAATAGATCAGAGGGGGAAAAAACCAACCCAACACTAAATTTAATTTACTGTTTAAGCAATTTCCTCTTTTTGCTCTTTTTTTTTTTAAATGAATACTGAGAGGAGAAAAAAGTTCTCTCTTTCAAATGTTTGGTACTGAATGGTTTCCAGATAAAGTGTGGCACATGCTTGGGTACCTGAGAAAAATTAAATGCTTTAGGAACTCCGTTTTCACCTTAACTATTTGCAGAAGCCTTCAAACTTTGAATACACTGTTGGATCTGGTACTGTCAGAGGAGCAGTTCCATTTTTGCCCATAGTGTCACTGCAACACAAGCAAGAAGAGATTTATGGTACTGTTGCAACTGCAGGTTTGGAGGGTGATATTGGAGTTGGTTGGTTGGTTTTAACTTTATACAGGACCGCGGGCACTTAGCTGGTGGAATGCTTGTGAAAAATCAGAGTAACAAACAATAATTTTTGAAAAGTTGTGTGTCAAACTGCAAACCTCCACCTCCTCAAGCTAAGAAAGTGGGAATGGCTGTATGGTCCAGACAACGGTCCTAAGCTCAAGTGCTCTGCTCTGACCAGTTCTTATGATGCTCAGTAACAAAAGTGAAGGGGTTTAAGTGTGAACAGTGTCTGTGCTCAGTTTCCAGCATATCAGGGTTTAAGCTACTTCCTGAGCCAGCAGCTACATTGGTACCTCCACATGCATCTATAACTTATTGCAGGAAGCAAAACAATTTGACTATTTGTGGAAAAAAAAAATAAAATCAAACCAAACCCAATAAACCATAGTATCTTCTGCTTTACACTTGCTGCCTAATAATTCCACTTGGTTGCACCACTTTTTTTTTGAGAAAAACAGTGAAAAATCATTCATTTCAACCAATGAGAAGCATGACAAGGCTGTGGTAGTGCAGTAACAAAGAAAAGGAGCTGGCTGCATTGGAGTGAAGTTTAAGCTCTGGCCAGTAACTTATCAACCACCATGTCACTTGTAGTTCCTAAACAACCAGTGGAAAGCAAAGGAGGAGGAGGAGGGCAGGAACTGCAGGAGAACAGTCTCCCTAATCTCAAACTCCAGGACACATTAAATTATGTCCTCACATAAAACTGATCAGATTAAACACAAATAAAATGAATACCTACGAATTTATACCTCTATCTTGCACAGACATTTAGGCTGCTAGGGTTTCAAAGCAAAAAAAGTCTTGATATACCTATGTCATCATCTGAAATAACGATAAAGGCATTGCCAAGCCAACAGATACACTGTAGGGTATCCAGAACCAAGAATATTACTCTGGACTTACAAGGCCTGTATCCCCAGCCAGCAATTCATAATCCTACAGCAGCTGCAACAGTCCGAGACCATTCCAGCTTACCAAGCCCAGTAAAACAAGATTGCTCCATCTATTCTCCCAGGCAGTCATGATCCCTTCATGGTTTTAGTTAGCTGCTGCTTCTCTTTTGAAGCAGATAATCAAAACTCTTTCTTTTATACAACTTAGTCAACAGAAAGAAACTCAGCAGACCAACGTCAAGCACTTCCCAAACCAGCACTGTTCTTTATAACAAAGATGCCATTTACCATTGCCTAAAATGGATGCCTCCAAGTCAACAAATGTGATTGCACCCTCTCAACACCTTATTTAAAAACTATATCAGTAAAGTTCTTGCAGTAGTTTTAGAATAGCTTTTTCTGTAACAGGTGATCTGTAGTCATCTAACACCATGCTGATAGTGTAAAACCTTGCACTATTTTTAGTGTTTATCACCTCCTGGAAAACTAGCAGGTAAGTTTCTCATTACAAAATTGGAAATAGTTATAGGAGGAGGAAACTACAACAATTTATTTCAGCATCACACTTTATAATAGTTTCTCCTCAGACGCTTCAGTATTTCATCCCAGATGGGGGGCCTGCAAACTTTCCTGCTTGCTCTGTGCCTCCCAGCCCTTGAGACATCCTTTCTCTGAGCACTCCTCACTGCTTTTGTTCGTGATGAAATTGCCTCATGCTCTCCCATCTTTCTTCAAAATATTTTTGCAGGTCTTCACCTCAACCAGCAGGATGGCCCTTACTTTGCCTTGGAAGTTTTTCTAGTTTTACCATCTGCAGTATTTCTCACTCAATACATTTCTTATATCTGATACTGATATCAGTGTAGAGACAAAGCCAGACACTGGCAGTCTAAAAGATGCTCTGAGATTGATTAAACATGGGGAAAAAAGGGAAAAAAAAAAAAAGAAAAAAAAATACAAATAAACACAACCTCTATCATGTGAAGTGAGATTCAAAAGTAGCCTGCTTTATGAAAAGGAGTTGAAAACTTGGTGCTGTGATAACAGCATACAAAATATCACAGAAACAACCAATGTTCCAGAAAATGTAGACAAGAAATTTCTGTGCTTCTTCCCTGTTATCACAGGAATAGACTTCTAAAGCTGTTTTCACACTAAGTGCCATTAATATATGGATAACATGCTACCACGAAAAGCTGTCAAGGTCAAGAAATCTGCAAAGTTTGAGGAGAGGGTGGCCACTTCTGTGGACAACAGGAACATCCACAGTATCATAATTTATTCCAACTGATTCAGTACAAGGGACGTTAAACCACAGCCTTCAGGATTTAAGCCAATTTCAAATGATTACAACTCAGAATAAGCCTTCAAATGTCTGTGGAGGAGTAAAGGCCACGTAATCTCATTTTCGTCTGAAGATTATGACACTAATCATTGCTGGAGACATGGTATGGGATTAGGTAGGTTTTGGATCTAATCCAGGATGGTATTTCCTTTATGCCTGCTCAGTTCTACTTTTAGCTTTTCTGCTAACTCCCTTCAAGGTGCCCAGAAGCAAAACAACTGTTCCCTGGATTTGCCTTAGCTCACAGCCTTGTGACTGAAATGGTCTCAAAAACACCCAAAGACACAGTGCATCATATAAGGGTTGGGAAATTAATCCTTCTCCCTAAGGAAGAAATTATATCAAAATATCTCTCAGTTTCCATAATTTTGAACACTGCAAAGGAAAAAGCAAATATTCAGGGAAAACAGAACTGTGCAAAACTTTTTAGAAATTCAAATGTGTTGTCTGAACTTTACATTTCTATTTAATTGTTGTTTATCAGCTCTGCTTTTTTCCTCCTGGACTTGGATGGACAGGACAGAGATCTCTATCCAGTTTTTGCAGCGTCAAGAAGGTTCTCTTGAAATGCATCAGGATTTGAGAAACCTGGGGATATCCAGGACTGGCTATTCCAAGCATTCCAGTCAGATCCCAAAAGATGACTTCATAGGCATAAAAAACATAAGAATTTTTTAAAAAATAATTAAATTTAAATCTATTTGTCTTCTGAAATTAGAACATTTACTAAAGCTATTTTCCTGAGTTTACACATACACATAAAGCATCAATCCCATGGTTCAAGGCTTAAAAAATAATCACAAGACTAAAAGGGTTGGAAGTTCTCAGTTCTAATGCCACCACAAAACAGCCAGCATGCCAGCCCTTATTTCTTTTTTCCTCTGCTCTGATCAAGCTGTGAAAAAAAATGAAAAAACAGGGCGAAGTCCTGATATCAAACAAAAAACTCCAATTTGATCTCCTGGAGGCAGACTTTCATCTCATGAATTGTTAAAACATGGCCAAGAATTATATGCAGCCATTGTTCAGCTAATCCAACACCCCCTTGATAGCAAACCCATGAGATTCGGTATAAACCAGTGTATAGAACTGTGAAAGGATTCCTGGGAAACCCCTAAGTCATCAACTCTGTTATAAGTAAGGAATGTGATTAAAGCAAACAAAAGCCTAAGCAAGCCCTCACAATATTGTACTTTTCTTCCTGGAGCTTTTCCTTATCATTCCAAATTAAACAATTCACATTATATCTTTTTGTTTCTTTTTCATGCCCTGTTTGCAAGCACATATTGGATCTGTCTTCTCTTCCAGTTTCCTTCCTGCCTCTGGAGCTGCTGAACACTCATCTTCACCTTTGTGATATTTCCCAACTGCCAGTGTACTTCACACATCTGTTTTTCCAGAGTAACAGATGTTGTTGCTCAAGAAAGACAACAGTCTAACAACAGTCTATATGTTTAGGCTGGGAAGTGTAGAAAAAAAGCATTTAAAGCTAGTTTCTGCTTTTTCTCAGTAGGTGCTTCAACAGTATAGATGATGTAAATTTAGGGTATTTCCACAGCATGTGCCCATACCAAACTGCAATGGACCTAGATCATTCTACCTGCTCAAGAGGGGGAAAAAAGGAGCATCTTTCTCCTATATAAAAAAAAATAAAATAAGCCTTTAGCCCTCTAATCATCATTAATTTAATCCAATCCACTACAACTATTTGATTTTGAACAATATAGTACTATACAATGTATTATAGTACTATACAATGCACCCTAATTGCATGAACACAGTTCTGCTCTATTTTTTGGTGTTGCAGTTTTGCACCTTATTGTTCACCAAAGTGCTGCACAGTTTAACAACAAAGGATCTCCAAACTGAGGCATGAAAAATAGATTTCAAATGACTTCTAGCAACACAACCGGAAGTACTCAGAGATCATCATTCTGCTCATGATTGTAATTTCCTTTAATGCCTGTTATTTTCATATATTAAATATTTCCTTTCCTGATATTTTAATAGCATTCTAACTTATTCTGTGTCTTTAATGAAACCATGATTTGGCCAATGCTTTACCATCTTTCATAATCCAAAAAAATCCTGGTTTTACTTTGCTTGTAACTGCCTTTCAAGTTATTTGAGGCTGCCACCAAGTCCCCTCCTCAGCCTGCTCTTCAGTACCATAAACTGCCACTAACAAACCCTCCTTGCCATGGTCCTTTAGCACCTTTAGCCCCTCCCCACAAGTCAGGTACTTCTGACTAGCTTGATAGCTCTCTGTTAGACTTTCAGTCCAACATCCTCAAACTAGAGGACCCAGAAGAGAAACACACTACAGCAGCCTCAGCAGTGCTAAGCAGAGAGGGTAAATCCTCTCTTCCTGAGTTTTCAGGGCATCTTCTTTGACAGTCAGTTGCTTTCCTGGGCACCTTGGCAGCTTCTCAGTAGGTTTTTGTCTGGCTACCCCTCAAACAAGCCAAAGTTTGCTCACCTCCAAGGCATATGAGAAGGACAGACAGATTAGCTCCACCTTTGTAGTATCTGTCCATAACGTTAAATTTCCTGAGTTCTGTGTTGACAGAGAGTTCCTAGCATACTACTGCACTCCATTTGCTGCCTTATGTATCTATCTTTTGCACATCTTCCTTCTGCAATATCCCATTACTCCTTCCCTTCAATAAACTGCAGCCTTTTCTCATCCTGTAGCCCTGACTGTTTGCACAGTATTATGTGGAACTGCCCCCAAGTTCTACAAAAAAACTAGAATAAGCGGTTCTTAAGGTGAATATTCCCTGGGTAGTATTTTATGTAATAGTTATTGAAGGCAAAATACTGAGAAATTTCTTACTTGGAGAGATGCAGCATTTCCTGATGTTCAGTAGCATGGGATGCTGGACATCTGGAAATCCTGGATATCCAAGCACAATGTCAGTGGGCACCAGGATCATGACTGCCCAAGCAACAATGCAGTGTGTAGGTGCCCAGTGCTGTGGATTCACTCTGTAATGCAGCACAGGGTCTTTGCCCATGTGCACCCTAACCCCAGAGCATTGGGAAGGCATGGAGCCCAGAGACTCCTTGCTTTACCCAACATGCTTTTGGGCATTGAAAGACATCCCTCAGCATACCACTCCAGATATGTCCTGAACGCTTCTTGGACCACACTGCATGTTAAACAGAAGATTCTATTATATGGCCTACAGACATAGTCCAGCTGTCTCTTAAGTAGAGATGTTAAAATAATATAAACAATAGAAATGTAGTAAAATGCTCTCTATGATTTCCTTAGAAGTAAATGCCTATGATCCCATAACTTATCTCATTTTCTTAGAGCTTTGCTGTTTGCCATTAGAACTTGCATGCGCTTGGAAAAAACTGTTTGCCCACTTGGGTTTGTTCAAGAGCTATAATAAGAACTTCCTGAATTTCTGAACTCCTTCTGTGGAAAAGGTGTCACAGCACTCAACTGAAAATAAACATATTTCTAGATGGTTGTGATTTTTTTCCCTTTATAGAAACTTGCTGATTTTCAGATGCTCACATTTTGAAGGCTGCAAGCCTTTCCCCGTAATACACTTTGGAAAATATTCCCCCCCACCTATGAAATCTCTAACTCATTCTGCTAAGTATCCACTTATAAGAATATTGTTCCAACTTTAGTCTCACCATTCTCCTTCATTTATTATTAGGGCCACTTTATCGTGTGTGTTAATTTCTGCAGATCTGTTGCAGTACTGCTTTTTATTACCACCCATATTTGGGTAATATTTCTTCCAATTCCATTTGCCTATCCTTCCCAGTTTCAAGAAGAAAGGATAAAAAGGCTGAGAAAGGTACACGAGTATGACCACAATGATGCACAGGTTTCATTTTAGGGGAAGGTAATGTAGCTCCAAATACTTGATATTGCTGTTTCAAACCACCTTGTAGCATGAACAGTTCAGACAAGGCCTCAAAGTCAGATTCTATTTAACTAATTCATGTTAAGTTATGAGGACTATTGTTATCCTAGGAGAGAATTGATTTTATGCTATTAAACAATTTTTACAACAGACACCTTCAAGATGTACATATGCTGCCCCTACGTGTTACTAATCTATTAGTTAATCTATTCCATTTATGAACGCACTTAAATACCAGACAATGAATGCACATAAACTCATTATGCCATCCTCTGAAAATATTTCCTTACACCTGTAGCAGTGTAAAAGCTTCACCTTTCACCTGGAAAGGATAACAAACTGGAAATGCAACACTGCCCTTTACCTACAAACGCTCATTGCTCTCAGCAGAGCCCAGACCTGCATTTCCAATACAACAAAATGCTATATTAGTCAAAAATTTGTATAAATGTGGGTCATGTCTACGCTATGATGCCCTTCACAGCTGTGATGCACTTTTCACTAATGTAATAAAACTATCAAAGCAGAAAGTTTCTTGCAGACAGTTTATATTTTGTGATGATGTTCCCTTGAATCTTTAGCGTAGCTTGTTTGTGGGCTCAGAGCTCTCCTCTGGGAATGGAAACATTAGCTACTGATGAAAATATTCATGAACTCTTTGTCATGCTGTTTTTATGGGAGGAAATTCCATCTATATCATGATCATGAACTGACAAGTAAACTAATCTTTGCTCATATGTATTAGTCATATTTTCCCTTATGTTCTTTGTAGAGCAAGAGGCACATGCGTATTTAATTTAATTCTGTATAAATATTCAACGGGGCCTTTATCATATCACCTTGCTAGCTCATTTGGGCTAATAGCATTTAGCCTTAGAGCCAGAAAAACAATACATTTTTTACACTTAATACAGCAGCATGTGATGTTTATCAGCATTCAGCCTTGCAGGAGTGGATGCTGATTTAAAAATAAGTAATCCTAAATCTGCACATCTTATTAAGGAGCTGGCCAATGACAACTGGGAGCTGCATTTTCTTGTTCACTTTCAGTTACAGTACTCATTGAATTATCAACAGATTTTGCTCATTATTGTGTGCAAGCATTACTCAAGGAAGATTTCGAGCAATGATGCACTTGAATTCTCCATGAGCATGTCAGCTGGTTTCCTGTACACTGTTAGATGGTTAACAGTGGAGAGTGTAGAGTACAGACACATCCTTCATACGATGGTGATCATTATTTAACGTTCAGAACAACTTTGTAACACAAGGCAAATAAAATCAAATCTCTCTAACTTGCTTACTATCTCAGAACAGTGCCTGCAGCTTTCTGAAGGGATGATTTGTGGTTCCAGCTCACCAAAGACCTCTGAAGAATCTTCAGATCTGTTTTGCCTTTTATACATTGCAAGGAGAACTTCTCGTGTTCATCTTCATCAACAGGACACATTTCTGTGTCGCTATTAGCATTACATTTGTCATTAAAGGTGCAGGGCAAGCACCTTCGCTGCACAGTTTTCCCAGGAATTGATGGAGGGGAAGCTTCCCACCTAGTTTGCCTCTTTAGAGGATATGCTATCCAGTGCTCAAAATACAACAGCTAACAGGGATAGGAGGGGACAGAGTCAGGACCATGCAGCAGCACTCAGTGTATGTTGGATGGGGCACAGAGGAGCAGCCTGTGAGATCCCTGGCTCTGCTCCTGCTTACCATTGCCAATATTACATCATCCCACCAGGACAGCCAGACCAGCTCTCAAACCGTCATAGAACCAAAGGACAAGTGAGTTCATCTTTCCCACCTGTACTATTTCTATGCAAGATTTTCAGGAAAAGAATATGGCACAGTATTTCTGACCCAAACATATGCTTGCAAGGCAGCCTACGATCACGGACAGCTTAGAAGTACAGCAGGAGGTAGGAAGGGAAAAGCCTTACATAAGCTCCAGCAACACTCACACTGAAATACCAGTCGAATTTGCCTTACAAGACAGTGACAGGGAGTTCAGACTTATCAAAAGTGAGTTCAGACATCCCAGGAATGTGCCCGGGCAGCCGATTTCCATGATTACCTTCTCTGCCTTACGTGGGAAGATGCTCTAGCTGTTCAACTTCGTCTCACTGGAATGTGTTTTGCAGATGTTTTAATAAGTTATGACCCTACTTGTCTATGCAATGCAGTTCCTCAAATACTTCAGCCATGCTCCTCTCCTCTCAGCTGTTTAAGCTGCAAATTCCGTAAGCTTGGGATGTTTAGGAAAAAGGGAAGTTTAGACCTTGCTAAATAGGGCTGTTGCTACCCCAGTGATAAATTCTCTGGCTGGATTAATATCCGAGTGAATTTTTTTTTTAAAAAAAAGCATGTTTATTATCTTTCATGACTCCTGAGAACCCTTCAGGCTGCACTGGATGTTTTCCACCTCACACAGTGTGAATGCCACAGGAGACATAACCTGCTTGCATATCTCTCCACATCTGGCAGCCACAAGCATCTGAAGAGATGCTCGCAGAGACAAACTGCAGTATCTCCAGCTTAACTGCTTGCTCCCAGCATTAGCACCACGTCCTGCTTAGGCACAAATCCTAAGGTGTGAGAAGTCTTGCTGCCTCCAGGAGCAGCTGTCAGAGGGACATCACCTGTGTTTGAATGAATCCTGACATTACCTATACGATCAAAATGCTGATGTTATTACTTTTTTCAGCAAAATCAGATCAGAGGAAGATCAACAGGCTAAAAGTGGCTACAAACCAAGTTGTGAGGAAAAAAGCCACCCAACAAACCCAGCGTATCATGCCCATCACATATCAAGAAGGCCTGAAAAGACTGTTAAATACAGTTTTGAAGAAGACTGAAAAGCAGAAATCAAATCAGTTTTCAGTTTACTGAGCCAACAGTATCAAATGCTTTTAAACATGTATTAGAACTACTATGTCTACATGAATATTTAAATTAAAAGTAGTGATACTTAGCCATAAACTGTTACTGCCTTGATTGGTTTGATCACTCTTATGTTTCCCCCCTTGCCAAGGCATTGCATGAATTGCTGTAGAGGTTTAAATCACAAGCATGGATAGCAGGAGACCTGCAGTTGGTTCTTTCTGGTGCCTGAGGAGACATGAACAATATTTTCTATAAATTACTTATTTACTGAAAATAACCTAGCACTGCTTTGAGAAGAAAAGCCATTGCAGACCAGCAGCTGACAGCACACATTGAATACATCAAGGAGACCTTGGCCATGAACAAGCCTGGAGATAAATCAAATAGTTGAGTAGTTTTGCTTGAGGGGAGAAGCCAGGCATAACCCTTCCACAACTTAATATAAAAATACAGCCTCAAAGTCCTATTTATGACAGTTAAGTCACTGAACTCCAAACCAAAGGGGAAAAGCAAAATTCCCACCCCTACTTGAGGTGGTCTGACTCCACCTTTTCCACCATCTAACCAATTTGCCATCACATCTAACAGGACGTGGAGGGAACGGTCTCCTGGGAGCTTTGTCAATCACCTGTGTCTCTCTGTGCACCTAACACCCACATTTTTATTGGTAGTTTGCTCAACACACTGGTTTTGGTTATTCCTTTTGAATGTAATAGGGACTAATTTTAAAAAACATTTGTAACACTTCTAGATAAATACTCCAGTATAATGTCTAGATATCCAACACAATGACAGCACCTTCAGCCATTTCCTCTCTTGGCAACAGAGCACTCAGTCAATGGAAATCTGCCCTAGAGATAATTTGATACCCACCCTCAGGACAATGGTCTGCTTTGGAATTTCTAGTCACAGAGCTGAAGACTGGTAAGCACCAAGTAGCCTGTGCACAGATACACACAACGGATGCAGGAACTGGACCACACGTTCCCTCCTGAGAGTTGGAAGTGTATCTGGTTAGAAATGTCTGTCTGGTTGGTAGATTTTTTGTGAAGGTACCTTAGACCCTCTTCCCACTAAAGGCAGAAAAAAAACAACCCAAAACCTATAAAACAGACTTTTAGAGATAAATTTATGCAAGCCAGTCAAAAGAAGAATAAGCCATAAGTACCTTCAGGAGGGGAATATGCTTTCCTGCTTCCCATAGCCTGGCAGACACAGGGTCACTCAAGCATCTTTGCATGCAGCATGTCCCCAGGAGCCTGTCCAATGTGCCCTGGGCTAGAGACCAGCAAAATGAGAACAAGAGCTGGAAGCCAAGCCACATGCATTAATCTAACGATTTAGGAGTCAAGCCCATTTTTTTGTTCTTATTTTTAGAAAGTAAGATTAGTTACTGTAACAAATAGCTAGGAATTAGTGTGACTCTTGAAGTGTTCTTGTGGAAGACAGGCTCATATTTTAAGTTACCTTTATTTAGGCAGGTTGTATTCAGATCAGTCTTAAGGGAGAAAAATATAAGAAGGCCTATAGCATGCCATACTGAGGTCAAATAAAGTGATCTGAATATTTTTTTTTTACTTAAACACTATAAAATTACAAAAAAAACCACAACCATACGAAAACACTCAGTAGAACAGCAGCAAAAGAAGTCATCCCCAGCTTTTCTGGCAGATGGAAGAGTGGCTCATGTTGGCTGAATGTGCAGTTATTCTAAACCCTTTTCTCAGCACTGCAGAAAAAGATCAGTCTATAGAAACACTAATTATTTACTTCTTAATATAAGGCTCTCTACTGAATTACTTAAATTCATATTTATCCGTAATTGAGACACTATCTCACCATGCAAATGACTCTCAGAACATATTTGTTAGATAAAGTTCACAATTCAATGGATATTTGTGTTTTTTAAGGCACTGCACCTAATTAGCTCAAGTGGAAGATGACTCTAAAGGGCCAACTCCCAAAATAGTTGCCTAAATTATTAAGCTCATTATAATGAATGTACACTTGCTTAGTCTCACAGCACACCACAAAGAGATTTTTAATATGACTTCTTTAGTTTTCCCAAAATAAATCAGCATCAGGTCTTTTATTTTTTTATTCCCCCCCCTTTTTTTTTGTTTTTCCTCTTTTCAAAAGCTGTACTTTCCTCAAGTACCAGAGATGGAGAATGATTAAGGCCAAAATTGGCATAAACCTGTGAAGTATTTTAAATAAGACTAGATTTTTTTTTTTAAATCATTAAAAAAAAACCCAAACATTAAAACAGATATTGAGAGCTTTAGCAGATACATGATTAGAAAAATACCTTTAAATTTATATAGTTTTAATAAAATCCCTGAAGGCAGCCTTTCTCATGAAGTGTATTTTTATTTGGGCACATGTATTTCTTTGTAGATCACTGTTGGTTCCTTTTATTATTTAGAAGATGTTGGCAAAAGGCTCCAACAACACTTTTTCTTACCAAGCATGGCCACTGCATGATTCTGCAACATCTCTCATGGTGCGTTTAATATCTAGGATTGCTTGAATTCTTGCAGAACGCTCTGTATCAGTTAACAGACCACCATGTCCATGGCATGGCAGATGTTAGAGGAGTCAAAGGTTCATCTCAGCAAGACACTAATAGAAACCATTCTTACTAAAGATAAGGCTTCTCATGAATAATGAAAACTATCAAAGGCAATTTCATCAGTTGTCTTTTGGCTCACATTTCCTGCCACAGACAACTTTTTCCTAATTTGGAAAAAAAAAAGTTTCAAAGCAACAGCAGGTTTTTCATTAGTTTCATAAGTTCATGGGAATTTCCCACTATTGTGGTTGTGATATTCAGAGATTTAATGCACAAAAAAATAATCTGCATACCTCATAGATATCCATTCAGTTACTACTGTTTTTTTTCCCCTAGCAGAAAAATCTCTACCCCTTTCTCCTCCAAGAAACGGTTGTGTAAAGTTACAAATTACTACTACAGGCCAAAATAAATCAAAAACATTAAACCTACACCTCCTAGAACTTGGCATCAACCATTCCAAACTCTGAATGGTTAGGACCAGTCCACTAAACTAAAAAATTCATTTTATAGGTGTTTTCCTGTTACCTGGACTTGCAGGTCTTCCTTTAAATAGCACATCTCTGCCATCAGGAGGTATTACATTCATTTTATTTGGCATCACTGGGCCTCAAAGGAAGACAGATGCTTTTCTCCAGCAGGATGAAAGATCTGGCATTTTTAATTCACTTTCTCATGTGTCTTGAAGTCACTTAATCCTCTATTTGCCTGTCTCTGAAGATATCTTAATTTTCTTATGAGATTATCTTCTTTGTAAACACTGTTATCAGAAAGCACCACCTTTCTTGTTGCACACATCGTGCTGCTGCTGCAGTGTCAGCTGCTGGCATCCTAAACAACCACCGTTTTTTTTTAAAAATTTCATTTTTAACCATTTTGTGTTCTGAAGTTTCAGTGTTAGAGGAACTGCAGATAGGTAGGTTTCTAACCATTATTCTGGGTTTTCTGTTAAATCAGGAAATGGAAAAATAACTTGAGAGTACAGATCCTAGATCTTTGATGGTTTTGGACATCGTGGTCCCTCCAGTGCTTCAGGGTGAGGAAAACTAGGTCTAAGTGTGCACTCCTCCACAAAGCCCTGCATTTCATGCTCAAACTGTGGCTCATGACAAACATCAGACTATGAGAGATCCTTCATCTGGAGACACTGGGATATTTGTCTTTAGTAAGTGTCTGTACTAGGTAACACTACAGTAAAATCCAAACAGGGATAATGGCACGCCCTTTTGGCTGTGGCAAAATAAATTTCCTTCCCCTGTCAAGTTGATAGCTATTTCTGTCATGAGAATATCTAATATGTGAACTTTCAGGTTGATTCTAGAATCTGTCTCACACTGCTAATTTCCACCTGAAACATGAATAATGTCATTTCCACTCAGGTATTTCTTACCACTACTGAAACTTTTTCAAGCAGCTAATACCACGGATTATCAATTTTCACTTTTACCCTGAAGAGAGCAAAATTTTTCTTGCCTCTTCCTATTTTTAATATCTTCCTGAAATGGAAGCAGCCATTTCCTCCTCAAAATTGCCATACTCAAAGTGTGAGGTCTTCAGGTCAGAAGCAAACTATCAGCAGATGAGCCTTAACTGCCTGGCCCAGCACTGCTGCTTCTCTCCATTCACAGTTCAGGACATTGAGGTAGCAAATGATGCAATTTCCTCGAGGCAAAAATCAATGTATTCTCCCACAGTATCAAGTAACAGAGATGAGAAATCTGGAGATGTGGAAAAGAACAAGTGCTGAACAGAGTGTAGAAAGTGTGGGGGGGGAAATCACAAATGGGAGAAAAGGAAAAAGCTGCAGAAGAGCTGCAGATTATAAGGCTTAGTTTATGTGAAACGGGAAAAACAACTCAACCAAGACCTTTGTTTTCATCTATCAAAATGTTATACAGAGAAGGGAATGAAATGAGTAGCAGCTACTAAGAATAGGTGGAACTACATAATAAAATATTGATTCTTATCCTTAAGAAAGTCTCCTGTAGTCCAATAGCCAGCAAATTACCTTATTCATTAGCTATAGTTCTCCCTTCAGGACTTCTAAAACTTGCTATTTCTCAAAAATTTGTGTTTTGCTTCTTGCAAAGAATAATTGTAACCTGAATAGTCCCATTTTTCCTTTATATTTTTTCTTTTCTTTTTAAAGAGAAGCTACATCTACCCACAAATCAGAATTGGAACTTTGTGGAAAGAGAGGAAACAGGCTACTCGAAGTAATGCCTTGCAGGAAATTACTCTTTTTTGATGTCTGCCTTCAACACATGCAACTTTTAAAAGCAGACCTAGAGGAAGTTGGTCTAATGAAAAGACTAATCTCAAGTCAGACAGAAACAGGCGATAGGAATTATCCGCTTTACATTAAGCATTTTCAAAACATCACAGTCATATAGGTATCCACAGAGCAACATGGTATTGCTGGTTTCATGCTACATAACCTATGCAGAAACATCTGTTAGAGGCAAAGCACTAACAGCTCAGGCACGACTGCCCTGGTCACAATAATTTTCTAAAGAATGAAACACAGAAGGGAGAAAGCAAATAATTCCATTGTAGCTGCTACCATATTTATTGCCTACTTTTATTTTTCAAATAAACACGCACAAAAAATGCCTTAAAACCCACAAAATAACTATTTAACTACCCTGCGTGCATAACTTGATGCAGTTCAATAAAAGACAACCTTGATTTTTAAACTCTGGTTTTAAAATAAGGCATCAAATTCCAGATCTTTAAAAATAGATTTAAATACTGCTCATGCTAAAAAATTGCATTCTAATAATAGTTGGCTTTTTTCCTTTTCAATGAAGTAACCCACGGATTTTGCATTATAAAAAGACTCCTGGATTCCTGGGACACACTTGAAATAGCAACATCAAGATCCATTGATGCCTTCAAAGATTTAATAATAGACCTCCCTTGCATTGGAATTTCATCACTTTTTTTTTACTTCTAGGATGGATTTTAAAAGAAAAAAAAAACACCACTACATCAACTACTTCAACTTTCATGCTATAATCACATGCTTGTTTAAAAAGAAATAACTTTAAGCATGCAGAAATGGGAGTGCTACAATTGCTCTGTGATTTATCTAATAACTGTTCACAGACTTAACAAAAATATTCTCTCAGAAAGAACCCAAAGAAGGTTATGCAACAGTGACAGACTTCATCCTGTAGAAACTATTCATCTATTTTAAGAAGCTAAAAATGTGGAGATTGTACTTTCTTGAGGTGTATTAAAGATCTGTAAATGCCACGACTGCAAGCGCTTGGAGCTCTGTGTATTTGTGATCAAGAAGATTCAGAGCTGGTAGAGCAATAAATTGAATTTTTGAGGGGGCTCGTGAATCACTATCTCTTGCAGCATCACACTTTGTAGAAAAGTGGGAAACCTTCTAGCGGTGTTCTGGGTTTAGTTTCTTCAAGACCAGCTCGTGCAGAACTCTTCACCACTGATCCTGCAGAGACAGCCCTCGCACTCAGCTGATGGGTTAAACTTCAAGAACAGTTTCAGAAATTACTTTTTGTTCTGCTGCCCAAGGAGCTAAAACCTGGGCTAAAATGGTTTGCATCATATCTGGGTACTAATTCCTGGGATTTATGTTAAGAAGAATTACAGGAAGCTTCTGGCAGAGTGTCTTCAACCCCTGCTGTCCCTCCTCTTCCTCACATCTCTATCCAGGGGTCAACACAGTCACAGCAGCCCGGCTCAACTCAAGGAGGCAAACTAACATTCTGAAGAGCCTGCGTCACAGATGGTGTCACAGGCCATTGTCAGAGCTCTGGGCTCAGTGTGGCCTGCTGGTCCTCAGCACGTGTTCAAACACACACTCCTTCATTTGACCCTTTAAACCGCCTCCATCATCTTCACTGAGAGCTTACAGCAACATGGGCAGGGCTCAGAATGTGGAAACAAACCAGCTCCAGAACCCACAAAGCAGGACTTTGCAAGCAGGTCAAGAGTAGTGAAGCATCATATGGGAAAGAGCATTTTGTTAGGGATAAAAATTCAGCTCACCACAAGGCTAAGGCAAGCAAAGGGATAATAATTACAGTCTGGGGCAGGCAGCTTCAACAGGCAACCAAGAACTCGCTGTGAAAACCCATCAAACGAGTCAGGCAGGCAGCAGAAGTGGCCAGAAACGGCGGGTGCGTAGCTCCCCTGGAATGTGCACAAGGTGCCACTGACAAAGGAAGCTAAAACACCATAAAACCAGCACAGAGCAGACAAAGAGCTGAGACCGTTGTGCTGGGGCTCTCCATCACCACCTAGCCTGAAGCCAGGGCGCTTGGGCTGTGGCAGAGCAGTGCTACCATTCACTTCCCACCTGTAATTTTTTTAGCAGGACCACAAGTATGAACAGTGTACGCAGGGAGGCTGACACTGTGTTTACTGATGCCAAGAGGCATGGGCTTGAGGGAAAATAGCATCCAGCCTGCAACAAAGCGATTCAGCTGCTGCAGACATCCTCCGTGGAAAAGATAAAAATCCCACCACCCAGGGAAATAATTAAGTTAAATAGAATAATTATGGAGCAACTGATAACATGAAGAGCAGGTAAAGAATATTTATGAAAGACAGTGTAAATTCTATGACATCAGGAAGCAAAAGAATTACATTTCTTCCCCAATTTTCTTTTTTTTTTTTTTTGTACTGGTATAAGCTTCCCCCACTGGTTACCAAGCAGCATCCCTCTACTCACCACACGTACAAGCTCTCAGCTAAGGCTCTCCATTCTTTAGGCTGTAAAAATGTTTTACTTTTAATGGTTTCCAATTCATTTCTCAGTACTGGTGAAGTTGGTAACCATAAACTCTTAAGAATGTTCTTCTCACATGGGTCAACATGTAAAATTCAGCAAAAGAGAAATGCAGCCATTAGCATAATACAGCAGATTTGTCATTTCTCTCATCTCATCTTGTAAACCTGATTTCCAAGAACATCTACCAGGCAGTGACTGAACAGCCTCAACACGAGTTACTTCTTATTTAGAGTATGCTTAAAGGTACAAGACATATTTGACAGATTTCCTTACAATAAAGATAATACTTATAATTTTGGTTCTCCATCTATATTGAGGATGCTTGAATAAAAACTTCTTTAAAGTTGTGGAAAGAAAAAAAAAAAACAGATTATGCACTGAACAAGCATTTGCTGTATACACTGGAGCAGGTATTTAGCAGTGTAGTGACATACCACAAATTCACAGTACACAAAACATTGTTACAACTAGGCAATGGAATTAATATACAGAACAAAGATTTCGTGTTAGCTGGGAGTAGCCATAGAAATAGTTTGGCAGTTGTCATATTTCTTACGTATAGAATTCAAAATAACTTGTTATAGTGAAAGATAAATGTTAGCTTTTAACAAGCTAATATAATGAATTTGAGTGGAAAATCTTTAAATTACTCAAATTATACCATCAGTTTCAATGCAGGCCTTCAAACAAAGGATTGAATTGAACATTTACCAAATTGGTTGTAAACTTGAGAGCTTTAGTAAAAAAGTCACGCAGGGGATTGGACAAGACAACTTTGGGAGATCCAGCCTCAACTGTTCTGAGTGCATCAACATTGAATTTGGTTCTTAGCTGGTATTTGGAGTCTGGGGCCTAGACCTTCTGGTGCTCCTCTCTATGTGGATATTGTTAATATGAGGGAGTGTCAATACAGTGAGTGCTAAAGGAAGTAGCTGCTTATCCTTCAGCATTTACCATTGTTGCTTTAGGACTGCAAAACACCTTGTAAAGTGACCCAAAGACATCAGTGACCACAAAATGCATCATGGAGACAGCTCATTGAAGTTTAATAGGCAAACGTAGCTTGAAAAGACAACAGAGTTCTTGTATGGTGAACGCTCCATTTCTAGAATTACCAGCTTGGCACTAAGAAATAATTCCCTGCATTACAATTTATTAATGAAAATTTTATATGAATGAAGATTAGCAAATACTATTTGATTTTTGCTATAACTGTTTACAGCCAATCTGGCTTCTAACTAAAACTCCACAAACCAAGAAAAGATGCAGTATTAGGTCATGGAGAAAACCTGGGCTGCAGACAGACACAGAATAATTTTGTGGAGCAGAAGGCAGACTTCCCAGCCTTGCTATGCAACATATGTAATGGCAACTATATTTAGGGAAAAATATATACTTAACTGGAAACTCATCATACCCATAGACCATCTTAGGATTCAAATAACTACAGCTGAATTCCAAACAGCACAAGTCCCTTGGATGAGACCTACTGCAGGGCAGTGTAAAAAGCCATGTGTGTCTCTGAGTGTTCAAATAGATCTGGCCTTCCAAAAACATTGAAAACAAACAAACAAAAAAATCCCTTTTAAATTATCACCTCCTTTTTGTGGTAAGTGTACAGGAGAACATTTGCTTTCAATCAGCTTTCTCTACCATTCATGTTTCTTTTTGCACTTCAAAACTATAGGTGCCTTTGTCTGAGGCCAGACTTACAGAATAAACAGATATTAACAGTAGCATGTGAGGCTTTTCTAGTAATCTGTACATTTCCAGCATGCAGCTGCACAAAAGAATTAGAGAAATCTCAGATCATTGAATTATCCTCCAAGTTCCCCCATCCTCTCTGAATAGGCTCCTTGTCCAAGTTATATAGTTATATACCAAGTTTTATTATGGAGCAAGATGAAACACATAGGTGCTGCATACCAAGCATAGTTTCAAGAACTAGTAAGGCTGTGACATACAAAAAATATGTAAACTACATTTTTTTCAATGACTGTTCAGAATCATTACTGAATATGTTAGGAGTTTGTTTGACAGAATTTCTATTTTGAATATACATAAAGATTATAAAATAAAACACATGCCAAATATTCAAAAAAAAACCAAAGCCATTGCTGGTTATTCATATTTTTAAAATATGATGTCATGTAACAATAACAGATACATCCTGGTATTCTTTTAAGTGGCAGATATCAGCAAGGAAAGACTTTTTCCTCCCTCATGGTTTGCATTACAGTATTTTATTTTAATCCATTTATTTAGGTGTTGCACGTTTGCTTTCATATATTGCTGATGTGTTTGAGTTATATAAATGTCAGTCAAACCTTTGTCTAAGATTAAAATCAAGCCAACTT
>NW_008627850.1:63642-73822 GCF_000691845.1 Merops nubicus | reverse complement strand
TCCTGCTACTGTCCACACATAAGCCTTATATATTTTATTTGGACACAAACTGCAAACAGAAAGCCCACATTTTTTACAAAGATGTAAGAATTTCTAACTTTTTTCTTAACTTCCCGTATGGAGTTCTGTACTGGCCCCACTTCTGCACTCAGGACATGATCCCAGAGCCTACAACATACTTCATGGTATGTCCATCCACATGGGAGTAGCAAGCCACACAGGCTTTAGTGCTCGATGAACTAAGAGCATCAGAAAAACACTATCATTCGTGTGCTGAAAAGGAGTGTTGCTTGTAGGTACATGGTCCTGTAGGGCCACCGTCAAACCTAGTTTTATCCAGCTTGGAAGAACTTGACAAACACATCCTTTCCTCCCTGCAGAAAATTCTGGGGGACCTTTCACTGATCTCTGAAGTAGGCTACTCAATAACAGAAGAGTGGGGCCTTAGGTTGTGAGGCTGGATTGCAGATTGCCACACAGACCCACTGCTGCTGCTCGAGGAGGAGCTGTCCTCTCACAAACGGAAGAGCTCTGTGCCTCTTGGCAAAGCCGGGTGGCTTCTGTGAGACAATTAGTCTCTGAAGGACAAATAATATTCGCAGCAATAGGGTGATAATCTGAGCCTGGGAAAACTTTGTCAGTGGGGTTAAAGCTATCAAGCATTAGGAGGAATGGCTCCATGCTACGTGTGCATCTTCTCACACCACTTGTGACTCTGTTGACTAAAGGAACAAGACTGGACCAAACTGCAGAACAGAACTGAATGCCCACTGAGTTGAAGGTCAAAAATTCAGCAACATAAATAAAATTGCATCATGATTTTTTTTTTGTTTAAACCTGTTCTATAGATTTATATTCACATATATGACACTGGGCAGTATTCAACTATGGTAATATTGGGCTTGAAGAAGGGGGCATATTTTTTGACAAGTAATTTAAAGAAGTCAGTACATCAGTTTTAACCATCAGGTAAGAATGCAACTTGACAAAATGACATTCTGTTTTCCAGAGATCAACTGTCTTACATTTATTTCATCAAATGTGTGATACAATTACAAGCCCATGCATTTCATAAAAATCTTAACTTAAAATTGTTATGGAACAAAATTTTAAATAAAGCATTTACAGAAGTTTCTGGGTATTCAAGTGGACTGGTTAGTCTGGAGGAATATTATTTGCAACATATGGGCAGGAGCATTGACATTTTCATGTGATCATTTCTTTTCCTCCTCCACTCCAAACCTTCTGAAGAGAAATCACAGTTGAATAACTCTACGGATTAAGTCCTAGACATAAGCTCATAGCTGAATCCAAAACTTCACTTTCCCTTGGCTACACATTTATAATACACCTTTTTATACCATTATTAAAAAAATAAAATAGACTACATTTTTAAAATGTAGCCAGTATAACTATTTTGAAAAAATGCAATTATCCATTTAATATGCTGACAAAATTAACTTCTGTTTACTTAAATTCTTTTTTGTCATTACATGGTAATTCTTGCAATTCCTGAATGTTGTTGAATATTAATGCCTCTTGTAGAAAATTTAAATATTTCTATGTAATGAAAATGCTGGAGGAACCAGAGAGAAGCTGCAATAGGTTAACATGAAATAAATATTATAGATAGTATCCAAAAGGCACACAAATACTTCAAACACATACAGTTTCAAATCTTTATTGTTTTAAAATTCTACATGTCTTTTACAATTACAATAATTTGTTACTTATATGACTCTTGTATGGTTAATGTACAATGAGTTTTTTCCTGAAACTCAACCATGAAATACAATTTCATCAATATGATTTTTCTAAACAGATTAATACAAGATTTCTGTTTTGTTGGGAAGGACTAGTGCTTCACTCTGAACAAACAGCACAGGTGTCTTCCCTTCAGAATCTGTGTGATCAATCCATCGAAAGTGCTTTTGAAGATTGCAGATCTAACTGTGACTGATTTTCAAAATCAGTCCATCAAATTACAAGGATGGGGTGTTTTTTTAACATTAAAGAGCCTTTTTCATGTAATGAAACAAGTTGCAGTAGTTATTTTTATTCATCTACTGAGGCAAACTCATGTTGAAGAAAAATTATATGATTATCTGCATGCAATGAACACTCCTCTTTAAATAGTTGATGAACTTTACACATATAAAGAGTCTGTTAAAGAGTGCAAGTACTTTGATAATGATTTCACAAAAGGACATATGCTGGTAATAATGGCAACTAACATTTAACATCTAAATACAAGCTAATGTATATTTAACAGGCAATTAGCATGGCTACGAAACCATGTTTCATGTGGTTGCCCTTTAAGAAAATGAACTCATTTGGTCCACACTCCTAAAATTATCTGGGTAAAAAAATTGGAACAGTTAGGGCCAGAGGTTCCGATGAAATTTTTGTTTCTAAAATGTGACCTGTTAAAAAGTAAAAGCAGTACATCAATGACGTCTCTTGTCACATGACCTCAGTATAAAAAGATGGCCTGGCATTTGGAGCGATGAACGAGCACTGAAGGACAATCAAAGAAAGAATGGAGACAGAATAAACTAAAATTTTTCTGTGTTATACTTTCTTGTTCCATGGTACTGCTTTCACTCTGTAGAATTTTGTACCCAAAGGAACTTTGAATCTGTTTTGTGCCTATAAAATAAAACAAAAAATTACATTAGAAACATGGGATTATTCCTCTGATTTTTGTATTTTTAAGCAGAAAGTGATTCCCACCCCTCAGCATTTACAAGATCCTTTGGAGTCTGGCAAGGTTCTGGGCAGTACAGACACAGCTCCCCAAGCCACTGAACACTAACTCTTAATAAGCAGCTAGAGAAGAGCAACTAGGGAAAAAAAAAAAAAAAAACAACCAACAGAACAGGAATGGCAGAACATAGAACAATTTTCATTTCACTTACGCAGAGAGTACTTTTCACAATTGTTACAAACAATAAACCTGATTTTCTTCTCTATTAATTTTATGAGATGATTTTCTGTTATTATTTCCTTACCTTTTTTGCCTGGCAGTATTCTTTTTCCATCACTTTTCCTAGCACCCAAGGTCTCCTAGATGCACCTGAAGCTAAAGAGACAATATATTTATTATTTTAGGTAATCAGCTACAGGTAACAGGATATTACATTCAATATTGTTGAAAATCATTTGCTAAAATTTCACTGAAAGTAGAAATACTTAACTTTTATTGATTTATTTAAAAATTTTTTTGAAAAAAAAATTCATACGTCAAGACAGGTCACTGATGCTTTCAAACAGTGAATTTTATTTTTCAGTGTACAGCTTGTTTTACAAGTTAACATTAGAGGAGACAAAAGTAAATCAAAACACAAATTAATTTGATCCGTAATTATTTCTCATCAACCAGGCTTGGCATTCTGGTCTGATTTAAGATGAAAATTTCTTAAAGTACTTCAAAAGATAAAAAGTCTTCTGTACTCAGCTATTATTGTTCTTACTGAAACTTTTGATAATTTTTCTGTATGAATGATAGAAATCTGTTACTCATAAACAATAATTTTAAAGCCCTACAAGTCTGCTAGTTTTGGCTGCAGAATTCTGTGAGCATCCAGTACTGTTCAGGAAGGAGAAAAGTGAAAAACCTCAATAATAAACAGTGGACAAAAAATTTCAGCTTGTATCCATTTCTGGAACATGGCAAGGAGAAACATTTGCCTTGCATTCCAAGAAATCTCCCAAAGATAAGGGACCAGACAGAAACCATGCAGTCTTCAACCTATTTCAACGTTGTCATAGCATTCCAAGTGCTCTTAATGTAGGCACAGACACACTACAATAGCCTAGATCCATGACATTTAATATTGTAGGTGAATTTATGCAGAATTATTAATTTGATACGTACATGTTAGTACAAGAGATCACATTTTGGCAGCCCTGAAAACAATAATTTGCAGTGCCTAGCTTCCCATCAATTTTAATCTATCACAAATAGTGGAACTAGTGTTCTGAGTTTTTTTCTCCACTGTCCTGAGTAGAAGCAGAATCAAGACATGGTTTTCTGATGTACTGAGCTAGAGACAAATATGCTTCTAAAGCAAATGGGAAATCTTTGTGTTTATGTGCAGTTTTCTCAAATTTGAGACTAACTTTGGTTAGCAAGTGGTAAGGAATGGAGAAATCCAAGTCCATTTGAAAACAGACAGGTCAGTGAATTGTGTACTCAGACTAACACACAAACTGATATGGCTTTTACCCTATATATGTAAACCAAGAGTAAGAAAATTAATCATATTTTACCCAGGTATGTATGCACTACTAATGCCATAGTTCAGAATGTATCACATCTGTAAGATAGGATTTCTTCCTGCAAGTTCAGCAGAACACATGTGCCACAGATCCTTCAGCAGTCTCAGAATTCAGTGAGAGCTTGGTAGTCTTCTGGAGACTACACAATTGCTTAAGAGCTATCATCTTTCATTGTACCTGAACTCTACAATGAGTCCACTCATTGATAACAAGCTGACAGCTTCTAACATGCAATAACAGAAATTTTTACTGATAAATTAGAATGAACACAGTTTCCTTTTGATGCACGTTCTTAGTTCTGTAGAGTTGGCAGCACGGTCAGGTTTGCAAAAACATACTATGTGTGATGGTTTAAAGCCATTTAATAGGAATCTTTCATGTAGCACACAATCCAGTGCACAGCATTCTTATTTTTCCTCATTTAAAAGAGATTAATACTTCAATTTAAATAAGTTTACATAGCTGTCAAAAACAAGCAACAAAAAACCTGAAGATTAAGGGAGGAAAAAAGCAAACACGGCATCAACCTGAACATTAGCAAATCACACAGAAACTGCTTGCTGAAAACCTATGAGCCCTGCTAAATACCATTAAAGTTGTGTGGCAAAATTCTATCAGGAAAAACACTGCTTGCAAATCCTCATATATTGTGGTCTACATTTTATTTCAGATGTGTATTTGGGTTCATCTATTCCAGTCACTTTGCAGAAGATGAGCTACAGAGAGAATGAACTTTATCCAAAGAAAATTGAAAAACCATCACAGAATCAGGTATTAAAAAATATACCTGAACCTGCAGTCTTGACAGAAATGTTACCTTAATTTTTGTATTTAATTTCCTCATCAAAAAGACTTTGAAAATATAAAGCCACATAAAAATAGGCCAAAGATCTACACAACTATTCTGTTATTCATGATACTGAATAACTAAGCAGCCTAATGGAAATATTTTCCCCATAGACATGTTAACATACTCTCTGTGTACAAAATTAGCATTTTCTCCTTTTTCTTATCCTTTTTTTTTTGCCAACTTTGACATGGAGGAAATATTTTCTCCAAGATGTTAACATCATTATAATGTTTTGATTTCAAATATCAGACCTCGAAAAATGTTTAGCATCAAAACAAAAACCAAAAGCTACAAAGACAGCTGTTTGTCAGCTACCTGCATTACATGCTTCTCATTTATCACATTGCAAGAGATTTTACAAATACATATAAGTGTTAGAAAGTTGAGAGCTATTTGTAGGAGAAGGTAATAATTGGAAGTAATGTGACACTTACCACACTCACCTGGTTTGAGATCTAGTGCAGCAAGAGATTCTGAGTGCAAGAAATACAAGGTTGGACTAACAGTAAACAATACATAATTGTCGTGCCTTTCGTCCAGGATAATGAGAACCAAATCACCAACCTGAAAACTGCAAAGAAAAGCAAAACAAAACAAGGAACTTAACCAAAACCAGCACAGATCTTGAAACTATATTAATTATGCTATATTTTTCCCCCCAAGCAATGCACAGACTGAGACTTAGTTGAAGAGAGGCACAGATGTTTCTACTTGTTAAGCAAAATCACATATTTTATATTTTCTGAAGTAAAAAAACTCTACCTTTATTTTTGAAATGTTTTTCTGGGTTCATCAGCTAAAGTGATTTTTTTTCCAAAAGAACTGACAATTTTGCTTTAAAATATAAACAGAAGTACCTAAAAAAAAATACTAAAAATCTCAATTTCTATTATTTTTATTCACCAGTACTTATGGTAATGATCACAGTACCAAGTGTTTACAAACCCTTGTTTTATAACTTGTTATAACTGGTTATAAACTGAAGTAAATTTGAACATGGAAAAATACAGCAAAAGGTTTCTGTAGCTATTCAGTCTCAGTATTTTAAGCACACAGGACAACAAAGGGAGCAAGTGTTCATCTTTGATCAAAGGGTTAAAAGCAAAAGAAACACCATGGTGATTTTATATAAGAAAGTTTCAAAAATGTTTCCTCCTGATGGCCAGGCAACATAAGAAGCCACTGAGTTCTCATGCCAAGTTTCAGGAACAGAACTCAAAACTTTTTCTGTCTCCAGCTTCTATTTCACAGTGCAAATATGATGGTAAATTATTTACCCAATAATGAAATTAAGTCTAAAATAGCTACAAATTTAAGCATTAGGCCACGAGAGGGCTCTAAGAACAAACATTACTACTGCTCTGGGGATGGGGAAGAAGTGGCAAAGAAAGTGGAAATCTCTTCTCCCTAACAGGAGACTCCAGATACAGTCACAGATAAATAGGTACATCTAGAGAAATTTAGCTCATCTTCTTCAGAACTTACTTTCAGATTAAATAATCAATACTCCAAGCTTTAATGGAGTACTGGACTTATTATGATGACAGGCTATACTGACTTAAAGACATCTCTATTGGATAGATGATGAATTCTTCATTTACAACATTTCCTTGCCAAATGCTACCAAGAATGTCGCTGGAATATTCAGATGCTTGCAGGAAAAGTTGATTCTGCACATACTGATCTTGTTGCAATTAAACAAAATATACATATATATATATATATATGCAAATCGGTGCAATTCAGAAAACATTAAAGGAGTAATCTATGTTGTTTTTTCTTTCAAACAACATTTTTTATATTCCTCAATATCAGACTGCTGAATTACATAAGAATGGGTATTTGTAGCTTTCATGTTTTGCAAGAATACTTCTTTTTCCAGCAGCAATTCTGCATGCAGCTGGTAACAGATTGATAATAGCTACCAAAATATCTGAGTTAACTTCATTTAATTTCATCAAGGTAAGTTAAAAATTTCAAAGACTTCAGGAAGGTAAAATTTCTCTTGAGATGCAATGGAGCACTACACATATGCAGGATGAACAGGATTCCTTCTACTTTCTTAGCACAATTCTGAGGAAGTTACAGATAAACAAAGAGCAATCTAAAAAAAAATCTGTGAGGACTGTATAAATCTGGTGAGGTATTATCCTCATGAACTGTATAAAGAGAGGCACAGAACTCAAGAAAGCTGCTGACACAGAATTCAGAAAGGACATTTTGTTTAAAAAAAAGGTGTTTATAAAATTTTACCTATGCCCAGCTGAGATAGTTCAATAACAAATGGCTAAACTATGGAGATGATCATTGTCATTTTTCACCACAGAGCTAGAACAGAATTGTGACATTCTTTAACTACATACTTACTGAAGGCAAACTCATCTGTTTATACGAAAATTAACATGTACTTACTCTCTAATTGCTATTTTTTCAGAATGTCTTGAGGATACTGATGACATGCTCTGGGACATCTATTAAAAAAAGAGAAAAGCTATAAAGTATTGGCAAGCTACAATGAAATAACCGTATTGTTGCCTGCAATGTACAAGATATTATCTGTTGCAGATCTTATATTCACTCAAGAAAACAGAATATCCTTCTGTTGTCCTGCTCAGTAGCAGGCTTGGTGGTTGTTTGTGGGTTTGGTGGTTTGGGGTCTGTTTCATTCATTTTGGGGTTTTTTATTTGTTTAAAACAGCCACCTTTGATTATGAAATTTCTCACACAATTGACTTGTCACTCATCATTTAAAACTGAGAACTGCTTTCCAGGTCAGTGCCTGTGAAGATCTGTTCTGAGCATACACAAGACCTATGACACAGAAGCCATTGGCATTCTAAAGAAAGGCTGACAGTTTAACACTGGAGGTTAAATGTGTTTATTGCAATGAAACTCTTGATACGGTCTCTCAGGTTTACTAAGGGCTGCTACATAATCCAAAGTTTACTGTAATAAAGTAAATGATAGAATAAATTTCAATCCTATCCCAGACAGAAAAGTGGCAGCTCCTACTGGAGACACTAATCAAACACTCCTGCTACAAAACGTAACTTGCAACCACACAGCTATCAGTTCCTCCCAAACTCCTAGATATCACCTGCCACTTAAGGTGAGATCTCCATGGCCAGTCTAACCAATAAACTACCAAAGGATATGTCTGTTTCCTATACACAGAGTAATTATTAATAATTAATACTGAGACCTGCCAGCAAGAATAAACTATGGATAAATAAAAGGAGAAGGATTCGTAGCCCAGGAATCAAGAGAAGCTGTCACTAATGTTCTTTTTCCTTCCACAGTTAATGACTGTTATGCGAGTGTTCAAGTTTAAGATGATGGTGGTTTCTATCTGCAGTTGCTAGGTGGAATTAAGAAGTTCCATACCTTACAAAAATGACAGGTACAGTTTTCTGAAACCAAACTCCAAGTTAATGCTAACACTGCTAACTTCACTTTATGTGGAGGCATATTTACATTCTCCTAAAGTGGCCTTCAATCTACTGTTGCTGAAAAACTGAGCTATGGCACCACTGCAAGTAACCTGCCCTACCCCAAGGCAGGATAGTCTGTGGTCTTTGGGAAGAAGTCACCTTCTCTCCAGTGCTGTGAATCCTTCCCTTGAGAAGATTACAAAGTTGAGGTACCTCTGAAAGGTTACCAGGTTACCTATTTACCACTTGCCTTAACACTTAAAACATTTTTGAAGTGGTTAAACACCACACTTTAGATTTTAACATAATATTTATAAGGTTTTCTTGTTCTTTCATGAGACTTAAAACATGAAAGAAATTTAAAAACTTACCAATCTTTGATTTAATCTCTTATTTTCCTCTTCCTTCAACTGCAAAGTCTGAAAGAAAAACTTACGTGATCAATACACCTTACACAGCAGGAACACGTTCTAAAAAGTTTTGATATGAGCAGAGCCAGACTATTTATACAACATACTTATTTACTACAGCTCTCAGTTTTATAACAGCATCAAAACATCTTTTGAACAAAAGACATAAAAAAATTGAAGTCTAACAATTACTACCATACTACAAACCCAACTGCTAAGCTATGCTTATCTACACACCCATCCTTCTCCTTAAGTTAGAAAAACATTTCACTGACAGAACAGCAGAAGAAATGTAGTGTATCACTATTTTATAGCTTCTACCTGTGACAAACCCTTTGTAAGCAGATGACAGAATAAAGCAGGTAAGTGTTCCTAGCCAGAAACATCCAGCCACTTGCATGATACAGTGCCACAATCCATTAACAGAAAACATTCATGTTCTCTAACTGATCACGGATTTTAGTCTAAGTGATGTTCACAAGCTGAAAGCTAAAGATGCTCTTTTTTTTTTTGTTTCATCAAAATGGTTCAATTACTCAGTGTACATAGAAAGCTATGATCAAGAGAAAAGTTCTAACAGAAATGAAAATTTATGGTATGTATTTGGGAGAAGTAGAGGGGTGAGGTGTAAACTTACAATTCTAGCCTGTAGGAGCTCTCACAATTAATTCAGTAAATTGTAATTTTAAACACATTCATAACAAGTGTTATTTTAGTTCTAACAGAAGCAATACTGCCAAGATTCTACCCCAGGCAGAATTAAAATTACCTAAATAATAGCATCTTAAGAGAAGAAATTACCCATTTCCAAGAGGAAAAGATTAACCAATCTCAACTTCTGTCCAACTCTTTGGACGCCTTAATTTGAAAGAGTAATCTTTTTTTTTTTTGCTGTAGGAATTCCCTATATCAATAACCTGTCACTTCTAAGAGGAAATATTACACCTGACTTTTTCATACTGAAGCCTGCAGAGATAGAATAAACAAACTTTAACCTAGGTCAAGTATAAGTATAATGTATTAATGCCTATTTTTAATTACTTCAATGAATTGCAGTGATCCAAAATGAGTACAATGAAAAATCTTTCTTTGGAATGGAATTTATAAGCCTTGCACATACTACATTGCATCAGAACATAACTGACCACAGCACAGCTTTACCCTACATATTTATAAGTACTTAATTGTAATTCTTAACCTCCCAAACA
>NW_008627850.1:30766-63616 GCF_000691845.1 Merops nubicus | reverse complement strand
TCTTTCCAGCAACATTATCCTCTGTTTTTCTTCAGACATATGGACATTTTCACTAAAAGAGAAAAAAGAAAATGGATAGGTTAAAAACGAAGGGTTTTTTTCCTCATCAAAAATTAATCTTCCCCCCGCCATCTTCACTCAGTGGTGAATGCCATGGATTTGCTATCACAGAGGGAACAGCACAGAAAGATACCTTAAGAATCAGCATCAACATTTCTGGGAGGTACTGGGGGATTTTTTTAATTTTTTTTTTTTTTTTTAAATTTAAACCCAAGGAGCTTCTTTGTTGTAACAACCCACTGAATATTCAGTCATTGAATACTTTGTAAAGCTATACAGCACCATTACTGCATATTTGGCATCATTTTCAAAATACCAGGAAAAAAGCTACAGCTTCAAATGCTTTGGCCATTAGCCCTTGATATTGCAGTTCAGCTCTGCAATGTGGTATTTTCCTAATCTTTGTAGTTTAAAGGCTCTGTGCTCTGGGACTCTGTGGTAGAGAGATACTAACGTGAACTTGCTAAATGTCTCTGTTTAACTCAACGATAAACTGAGCACTGGGGCATAAGATAAAACTAACTTATCAATAAGAAATTTCTTAAGAATACAAAGTAATTCCTAACAGAATTCCAACTCTTTTTAAAGTCAGGTAATATGGAAAAGAATTTTGTAGTCCAAACTGATTTGGTCAGAAAAAAAGTTTTTGGATGAATAGTCTATTCACCCATTCTGACAAAAACATGTTATAAATCCAAGTAAAATGCTAAATTTTACTAAAAGATTATAATTAAGCCATGCTGATCATTATTTCATTTCACTTAAGAGGCTGTTTAGCCCTTATATAACAGGAAGAAATCTGTAATGATTTTTGGTTATTTATTACCTGCCTTTTAGCTCATTGAGCCAAAATTTTGTTTCCAGGCTTATCTTTTTCAAGTATTTTTGTAAACCTTCCTTTGAGAGGTCAGGACTAGAATGATTACTGTAAGACCTTCTGAAGTCAGGGTATTTCAGTGTTTTATTAGTTACTAGTGAAAGCTGAGTTTGGTAAGCAACAAAAAGTTTTGGCTTTGTTCATTGAAAACAAGGTTTTCCTCCTTGCTTCTACGAAGTTATTCCGTGCACTGCGTTAGGCAGCATCAGGTGTGATGGGCACTAAGACTTAACTCTGCTTTTGCTTCTCTGACAAGACCTCACTCCACTAGGAGTGAGATTATACAAGATTCCAGGTAAAGGGGCAGAAACCAGGAGCTTACAGTCAGTTGTCCTGCTTTCCTTTCAACAACAATAAAAATTTGAAGGCTGTTATTCAAAAAGATGATTCAAAGATGCAACCAATTTCTTCACGTGAGTGTTCTTAATGAGCAAAAAGAAACCTTTAACCATACATAATGAAATTAATCTGGGATTCTAAGTTTTTTTTTCCATGCAAAGGAATAAATGCTTTAGAACTGTACAGTAGGATGTATTACACAGATATTGATATATGTAATTCCAGATAAATCCAGAGATATGTAAATACAGATATCCTTATAACAATAAAAATTTGAAGGCTGTTATTCAAAAAGATGATTCAAAGATGCAACCAATTTCTTCACGTGAGTGTTCTTAATGAGCAAAAAGAAACCTTTAACCATACATAATGAAATTAATCTGGGATTCTAAGTTTTTTTTTCCATGCAAATGAATAAATGCTTTAGAACTGTACAGTAGGATGTATTACACAGATATTGAGAATCCTTATAAATGAGGGAAACAAGAGCATAGGTAGTTTTATTTCATTTTAAATAAGATGACAGGCTCTTTCTTCCCCAAATATCTCACTGTACTGAAGTTATGAGAACAAAGCAGGCTTGCTGCTTATTCAGGGTAAAATGATACAGCCCATAATATCTTTCAATGTCACAAATGAGAAAGTCTATGGGAGGATTAGCAGAAGAGATGAAATCTGACAATGCAATTCTAACTGATGTAATAGAAGTCCAGTAAAAAATTACTGCAAATGTAAAAGCATAAAAGAAAACATTCCATGTGATTGCTAATATTTAGGAGTGCCTTCCATTTCAAATCCCAATTTGCCTAGACAACTTAGACATGGTAGCAAAGGTTCTTAAAATGGGTATTCCTAGTCTAAGAGTGTTAAAGAAATGCAGTATTCTACCACAAGGAGGTAGAAAGTGTTAGCATGAAGAAAAGTTCTCATCAATTAGTAAAAAACCCCTAAAATTTGACTATTTGTTGTTTTCTTTGGCTGCTATAGCAGAAATGTATTAATGTATTATTTTAGTTTTTCTATCTTTCCCCAGTTTCTCTATGGAGTTAAAAAAAAAAAAAAACCAACACAATTGGAATGCCCTGGACATAAACTCCTTCAACCTTTTTCCCACCCCCAAGGTCTCTCAGTAATTTATTCTTAATGGATTCTCATACTGCACTAAGCACAATAATAGCTGAGTACCTTCCCGTAATGACTCCTATTTTAACGCACACATACCCTGTACTATTCATTTTGTCATATTCTCATCAGAAAGTACATGTAATAGAATTTGCTCATTTTAGTACAGAATTAAGGCTAATTCTACAGTTAAGAGAAATTTATGAAAATGGAAAAAAAAATTGAATTTTTGCCTGCATCATCATAACCCCTTCTCTTGGCACAGTCTTTACAACTCAAAAATCATTCAATATACCTGAATTAATTTTTTAAAATAAGAACTGAGGATCTGAACTTAATGCACATTTTTATGGAAGTCAGTGTTGGAAAGAAAAAAAAAAAAACCACCAACACAAAACCAAAGTACATCTGCAGTAGGCTGGATTCCTGACAACCACCAACAGGACAACTTTGTACCAGCCAGAATTATTTAAGTTCAGAAGACTTCATAGTCATGTACTGAGACCAGATCCTAGTCTATCAGCTTTACATGTAGACTCTTAATTTACTGGGCAAGGTGTTACACGCTAGTAACAAAGTGCACTGCCATTTTAGGGCAACCAAAACAGACAATACAGTGAAGTCTATGACTGCAAAAATACTCCCTCTGATCTCCATAATCATCTCAGTGTTTCAAGCACAGATTCAGACACCTACCTGCAAACTAGCCCCTGCCTAACTTTATCTCCATATAACAGAGGGTGGTAAACAGAGGTGTGTGACATCAACAGAATGTGTCTTCAAGTAAGTCAGCAGAATGTCACAGCTGAGAGTACGGATGATTCAGCGGTTATACAAAAAAATACTGAGTATCTGTCCTTCTCTCCAAGAAAACAAAACATCACTCTACCAAGGCCACATAATCAGCCTGAGTCCCATTATTTGTTTGGAATTCTGAGGATTCAGCCTAGTACCTACCAAGCATACCTATCACCAAGCATACCTATCACCCCTCCTCTTTATCAAGGAATGCCATTATGCTATTTTACAGCAAATGTACACAAAGAATCATGAAGGGGTTTTGTCTGTTTTTTAAATGAGAAAGCCACTGTTTAAAAGCTGCCAATAACATGCAGCCATCCATCTCTTCCACTATTACAAGTGTTCTTCTCCCATTTGACTTCCCTTTCATGTACTTAGGTCTATTTTTTCGTCTCATAAAGGTGAAATTTGGCCCCACAGTTAAGTTGCACACTTCTAAGGCAAACCCAACATTTCTGATGATTCTAACACCACTACTGCAGGTGTACATTTAAAAAAGTATTTTTAGCAAGAACATCAAAGGCAGAAGTAGTGTTAAACATGCTCATTTGTACCTCTCAAGACCCCACAGCACACATTTAAAGACCAAGAGCATGCTTTGTGTATCCCTACTACAATGCCCTGTACTTACTGCACAGCCATCATACTGGTTTCCATAGTGGAGTCCATTCTCCCTTCAGCTACAATGTCAGAAACCAATCTGTCTGTGTCAGTGGGAGTATCAGCTGCACAGGCTCCACAAGCTTCTGAACCTGCTGCTGAGTAGGTTGATGAAGAAAAATTACTACTTCTCAGTTTATTAACTTCTTCTTCAAGCTTCTTCTTCTCTTCAAGTAAGCGAGCTCGATCTTCAGAAAGCGTTTCAATCAAATCTGTGATAAGTAAATAATTATTTTAATAACAGCAGCACTAAGGATCAAAAGTGATCTGTGGTGAATGGAGTTGTTCTGCTAAAAAAGATTAATACATCTTCAGAACTTTGCTTACCCTTATCTTTTTCTTGCTGTTCTGTAAGCACTTTTAATTTGTCACTAAGATCATTAATTATGTTTTCTTTTTTCATTTTCTCTCTTGCCAAAACAGTGTTAAAGGTGGTCTGAAAACAGAAAGTAGTATTACTGAAATAAGAAATGTTCTGTATAAATGTAACACAAAATATATCACTAGAACAAAAGGTATCACACATACCAATTTCCTAAGTTATAATTACATTAGGATTTAAACTTTTTTATGTATTATTTTGGTGAAGAGATAATGTCTGTACTTTTTTTTTTTTGAGGTTTCTCTGCAACAATTTAATTCCTTTTATTATTTCCCCCAAGTCAAATATACACATGCAGTGTAATAAATAAACCATTAAAAATAACAATTTGCAAGTTGTTGGTATTTTTAAACATAATGCTTTCTATTGCAATTAATTTATTACAGCTGTACACTGTTAAAAGCAGTTACTTTAAGGATTAAAATGGTTATTAAGACAAAGCTGCACTATATCAAGTTATGTGTAATAAAAAAGAAAAATATCACTGTAAAGCTAGAATAATATACTGGAATCTGAATTAAAAATACATTTCAGGTCATGCATTAATTTCTCAGTGAACAATTAATGCATAAGTCATACAACAGACCACATAAGACATATCACACACCACAAGCAGAAGTAAAACATCTAAGAAAACCTGACTGAGAAAAAAAAAAAAAAGACTAAAGGGACTCTAAATACCCAGAATATTCAGAGATCAGCAGAGCCAGTCCTGTAAGCTTTCAGCACTGACTGATAAACCAGTTCTATGGTCTCTGGGTTTTGTTTGTGTTGGGGATTATTTGCTTGCTTGGTTTTTTTGTTTTGATGATGGTTTGGGGGGTTTCTAATGAAAGGTTCCATCTTTGCCTGGAATTTGCTGTTAATGCCTCAGAACCCTCCATCCTTTCCACACTCTGTTGCACAAATGAAGAATATTATTAGATGAGGAAAATGGTATATTAAGGCATATTTTAAAGGAAAAAAAAATTTACAATTACCAATGTAAAACATGAAGTATTCCTATTAGATTTATTATACAAAGCTCACTTCAGGATTCATGTCTGCAGCCCAAAAGGTTCAAAAATATTCCTTTCTTTACAACTGTCTGTGATTTTCTGCTCTCTGCACCAAGTGATTCATGGCATTCATTCACCAAGCTGGCTGATCACTACACTGTCTCTTTGTCCTTACTTGATCTTACCATGGCTAAATTAGAGGTGCTTAAAACAAAATCAGAGGTGCTTAAAACAAAATCCTTTCTTAGTGTTTAAATGCAAAGCTGTAGATAATAGCTGTTACTAACAGAGATTTAATTTGAGAACTGAAGACTCAGCTACAGAATCTGAGATTCAAGATGTTCTGAAAAAAAACCCATGTGGATAGAGATTAATCCAGTATAACAATTTTGTGTCAAGGTATGAAATACATAGTGTTTCCAAGTTTATTAAAAAAAAATATATAACATTTGCTTTAAATCTCAAATCCTATGTGCCCAGGCTAATAAAGTTTAAAAGCCATTAAGCAGCATTCCAAATCAATTAGTATTTCATTAATTTTGTGTTGTCCACAAATTTTGTGTTGTTAAGCTATAGTTAACTGGTATCTTTCTGGAGTTCAAGAGATTAATGGTTAAAAATTTACAGTGCTAGCTTAACAACCTGCACAAGAGTAATAAAATTAACAAAAACTCAATGTGGTTTGCTTAGTTCCTAGATATTTATGGTGGGTTGTTTTGGGTTTTTTTTCTAGCTTTTTTTAATGCTTAAGTGTTAGCTTCCATTCACACACCATATCCTGGCTGCAGAGAACAGAACAAATTTAGAATGTACGTTACATAGCAAAAAAAACCCAAACTCCTCCATAAGCAAAACAGAAAAAAAACCCACATAATTGTCATGGGATCAAAAGTAATAAAAGAGAAGCAGCTTTACCTGCTGTTCTGCAGTGAGTGATGTTCTGATATTCTGCATTTCTTCATTCTTTCTTTTTTCTTGTTCTTCAAGTTGCTCTAAGAACTTCATTTTTTCCTCTTGCAGCTTCTCTTGAAGTTCAGCAACCAAGTTTGATTCAGCAGATGATTCAGTGGGAGGACTTAAAAGGAAATGGTCAGGCTTTAAATTTGCAGTATATACAGAGCCTCAAAATACATGAAATAAGCAAAGAACTTCCGACTGTGTGCTTTTGAGATACTTTTCTGAAATAATAAATATTGAACTTTATTAATAATCAGGTCTGCTTTTAATTATAAGCATTTCAACAAATTCTCTCTCTTGGGCACCCTGGTTTTTAGTGTGCTACACTGGCTCTAATTTTGAAGTTTTGTTGAGGGGGGTGGTTTTTATTTTTACTTTTCTAATGTAACAGAAAGTGTGGAAAGCAGTAAAAAGAGGCACAATGACAGCCAGCACCCTGAAGACTCTTAGTATGTCAAAATGCAAAGCCTTCAGAATTATCACATAACCAAAGCAATTCAGCAATAAATCTTACACTAAGAAACCCAGCCAAACTCAGAACTCTGTGTTGCAGAATCTGGAGGACAGCAGTAATGAACATAAAGCAAGGAGAGCATCAACAGTCATCGAGCTGGGGAGGATAATGACCTTAAGTAGCTCTTGAAACAGGCAATGGCACACAGGCCAAATATTTTCCAGCACTAAACCAAAAGCACTAACTATGCTCTGTTTTGGATTGGGTTATCAGGAACCACCACTGAGGAACACTGGGATAGAGAAATCCCTTTGTTGGGTAACATTTTTGAAAAACTATTATTTTAAAGTTTTATTATCCCTCTATACCAGAATCATATTTAATATAAAGAAAATTCCCCTAACCTCACTCTCCATCTGCTTATATATGTCATTGGTTTTCTCTAGTCAGGACCAGCCTGGAGGTATGATCTGCTGAACTCAAAACACAGTGTGGTAATATATTAACATTCACAAGCACAACTAATGCTAAAAATACTTCAAGAATTCTTCTTGCTTCATAATGCAAAGTTGTTCTGTTAAGACTAAGGGCTTCTGAACCTCAGAGACACCAGAAAAATTCAGCATAGAGAATGTGAAAGACAAGTGAGTTACAGATGAGGCAGGGAACCTCAAACACTTATCTCTGTATACAGGATGGGAGTTTGGGTACCAATGAAGTGGCCAGTTCCAGACACTTCTACAGTCTTTGCTTATCATATGACCCAGCACATACTCACCTACCTCTGTTTCTGCCAACCATTCCCCCTACTAAGTTAAGAAAGCACAGGCTAGGCTGGTCTGAGAAGTGTAAAGAAGAGGTAAGTCTGCATCTTACTTCACAAGCAAGAGAAATTCACTCACTTTATTCCACGCTACCTATATGCCAAGTTAATACATCAGCCTAATTCCAAAGCTGTTAGCCTTGCCTGGGCTACTGACTGCAGACGACAGCCAAGGAAAGGATATTGTTACTCTGCACAGGATGCCAGCACTTTATCAGTTTTTAAACCTCCTCACTGCATCAGCTTTACACATTTAATCTGCAAAGGTCTTGACAACTCTGGCAATTGTGACAATGCCTAATTGTTTTTTTAGTGTTTTCAGGACACCAAAAGCACCTTCTTCAGAGATTTGGGCTTGTTTGCAAATAAACACTGTACTACTCTCACATGACAAAAGATGTATTTAGCAACACTACCACTGTGTTGCATCACAGGGGCGTAATACTGAAGATACAAACGACTATGCAGTAGCTAAGCACTCAAAAAGCCTGTAAGAAATGAAATAAGAGCTCTGAAAGCCAACTGAAGTTTTCAGAGTGGCAAAACAACCTTTCACATTCCAGAAATAAGAAGCAAAATATGCAGAGAACAAAACAGGTCATGAGATATCCAGGCAAAACTTTTTTGTGCCACTGAGAAAACATTTTTGTGCTGGATTAAATTACTATTTATTTCTAAATTAAGCCTATCTGTGAGAAAAGAGCACATGCTCTACAGAGAAACTTTGCTACTGATGGTGGTTTGATAGAAGTGGCTGGAAAATACCAAGGCTGGAAGACACCAAAGCTGTAATTTAGTTTTCAAAGCAGTTAGGATTCCTATTCTATTTTTAACATTCTTCACATTATAAATCTTTTAACTAACCAGCAAACTGCTTAACAAAAGCCATTACAGAATTTGTGTTTTCAGTTAATCTTGGCTAGGACATACTACACAGACTGTAGAAAGATTAAACAGGAGAGTTACAAATGCCTTCCACTTTTATTACCTTTCCTCCACAATTACTTCAATTTCTGACCCATTAGAACCACAACCCATTAACCGTATATTGGTAATGGAAGGGTCACAAACATTTCTTTATCACTTCTAAATATTTTTGTTAGTTTTCATGTATATTCAAAAACTAGATTCCCGATACCAGTGCAACACTTGGGTCAAATCTAATAACCCACCTCCCTGTGTCCTCTGGATGGCTAATGTCACACAGCTCTTGCAGAAGAGGACTTTTCTCTGACACGTGTATAGGCACATGCCAAATAAAACTTGTAATGGCAGAACCCAGTTTAACTGCAAAACAATGACTGAGGACAAGTTGGCTGGAACTACTGATATAGTTTGGGGTTTTAGGAACTCAAACCCCAAACAGCTAGACAGTAGCTTTGAAATATTAAGACAGATTGACTTAACATCTATGCCCTCTGGAGATAAAACATAGCGTGTCTTTACTCCTAGAGGAAAAAAAACTAAAACCAGATTAAAGGCATAAGGAGAAGCTTTAGGAGGCCATACATACTCTTAATGTCAGACTGAAAATTAAATTACTCAACAGAACTAACAAACTATTAACACTTCTATAGACTGAAGCAGATGATATTTCCTTGAAATACATTACTGTCTGTTTTATCCAGTTTATATAAGAATACATGTATCTCTGCTCATAAATTGTTCTAATTTTAAGTGTAGCTGCTGGATTAAAGTCTGATGACACAGCTACATCTTTTACCTGTCAAGTTTTTAAAACTTCTACAGTAGAATAAAACATGTAAAATAAAAACCAAAGCTTATCTTTTTTCTTCTTTCATTGTATTTCATTACAACAATATTTTTTTTTCTTAATTTCATCGTATCCCAATCTTAATTCAAAAAAACATTACCTTCATCTATTTTGTTTATACACTGACATACAAAACACAGACATCAATACAACATGTAATGATGGATATGTTTGCATATCAAAATCCTGAGGTAATGGGATTGAAGTAGAGAATTCAAGCGAAGCAGACACTCAGATTTCCCTTGTGCTATGCAAGTGAATTCTGCACGCATGCTGGGCCCAATGTGTTCTTGTAGTGTGAAGGAATACAACCAAGTGACAGATTCTAGCATTTCAAAATTGAGTACTGTTTCTAAGCAGTAGTCACATAAAAAAATTTATACTCTTTCCATTCCCTAACATCACAACCCACTGTGCTGCCAGGCACTATGAACTAGTAAGTAGATATCAGAAGTCAGAAAAAGTAATTCTAGACGTTTATGGAAGGGAAAATATATTTTTCTTTCTAAAATAGAAGAACACTGCAGAAATTAACAATGAAAACCAATGATGCTAGGATGTTCTTCAAAATGATGTTGCCCACACATGTTTTATTATAAAGCTCAAACTGAAGACCCTGAAATATGTAAGCATGGCAACTCAAGTCAAGTGGAAGCCCAGGAGAACATGGGATAGTTCTCAATCAACCATATATATAGAGATGAGGGAATATATATTCCCACACTTGTATTCACCCCACCATTAGCCCCAACAAGACTGTGGAGTTAGCCAAAGAAAGTCATCAGCCCAGAAGCTACCCACTGTGTGCTCACACAGTGCTAATACCAGACGAAAAGATGGGTAAGGAAGGAAAGGCTGAGACCATCAAAATCAGAATTTCAAGCAACATGCTATTGTGGAAACTTTCCTTTGATGTAACATTGCAAGACTAAAATATAAAACATTCATTGCTGCCTGGAAATAATATTGCATAAGATATTGTACAACCTTTAACTACAGGCACAGGAATGTCACCACCTATATAATGGAAGTAACTTGGCATACAGAAATCAGCCCAGATGAACACTATTACAAATACACAGAAATCTTAGCTACTGCATTGTACACAATGAATACATTATATTAATTACTTCACTAGGAAAACACAATAACTTAATTCTTACAGTACCTCTGATTTATTTGCATCTCAAGTTGCTGTATTTTTTCCAAAAGCCCCTTTTCAGCAGCTTCCCTCTGCAATTCAATCTCTTTACAAGCAGTTTGTACTGCATCCTCTTTTTCACAATTGAGCTTCTGAATGAGCAGCTGCCTGTCTTGCTCTTGGTTAGACACTAACAGTTCTTTCTCTTCCTTAAGCTTATGGATAATAGCTTCATATTTTTCCTGCTGCTCACAGAGAGACAATTTTTCTGTTTTTTCCTTTTCTAGGGCACTCGCTTCCAGCTCTAACTTACTTTGTAGTTCCGTTACTTGCTCTGAAAGTCTTTTTTCTGCCTCAGAAGTTTTTTGATGAAGTAGTGTTACTTTATTCAGTTCAGTTCTAAGCAAATTTGATTCTTCTTCATACCTGTTTACTAGCTCAGAAATACACTGATCTTTCTCAATTGTCATAAGAGTCCTTAGTTCTGATAAGCCCACTTGATATTCATCGCTGCTAATTTGTATTTTATTGTTTAATTTATCTATCTCCTTCTTTAAGATTTCTGTTTCCTTATCAATCTGAGATTTTAAGGTCTCTTGTTGCTGGTTTCTGCTTTCTTCCAAAAGAAGTTTCATTTCATCAGTTTCTGCCTCTTTCAGGGCAAGTTCAACTTCTAATTTGCACCTCAAATCAGACAGATCTGAAACCTTGAGTTGTAACTCTTCTACTTGTTGTTGTTTCTCTTGCACAACTACTGCATGAGATTCCTGCATTTGTTCAAGTTTATGCTGGTTCTCTTTTTTTAATTTATCTAAGCAGTCCTTGTGCTCAGCTAGCACCTTCTCAAATTCCTGCAAATGCTTGGCTTCTAGTTCATTTTCCAGTTCTTTTAAATGGCTTTGCTCTAAACTCTCGAGTTCTGCCCTCAGGAGCTGAAGTTTTTCATTGCTTTCAACATGAAGTTTTTTCAAGTCTTCAAGTACTATCTCACGTGACTGTCTCAGTTCTTTAATTTCACAATTTCGAGTCTCCATTTGGCATTCCAATTCAAGTAATTTCTGGTCTTTCTCATTCTGAAGGCAAACCACAGCTTCTTTCTCATTTTTCACCATTGCAAATTCATCATTCTTATTTTGAAGAACTTCCTCAAGGCCTAGTAAGTCACCTTTTAACTTTTTGATCTTGTTTTCATTTTCTTCACCATCCTCCAATAATTTATTAATTTTAGTTTCATATTCACTTTTCAAAGACTGTAATTCTTTTTGATGTTTATCTTTTAGTGTTTTTTCAAGTGAAAGCTTTACCTTTTCAATAGTACTTACTATTTCTAATGAAGTGCATTTTAAAGAATTAGAAAAGTCACACTGTTCTCTTTGTACAAGTGTTCTAAAGTGGCAAAGATCTTCTTTTATACCTCTTAAATGCACCTTTGAGTCTTGGGCAATAACCCTACACTTCTCCATGCAAACACTGAGAGAGGCATTTTCTGCTGAAACGTCCTTTACACAGGAATTTGTATCTTGCATACGTCTACTGTCTATTGCATTGATAACTGAAGAATAAAGAGATTCCACCATCATTTCTGGACTCTGTGGATCACTTATTACATTAGGAGATACTGGATTTTCTTCTATTACAAATTCATTCACTGCTGACATAAAGTCAGATTCTGGACTTTCTGCTAATGAATCAAAGTCTAATGATCCTTGCTTAAGAGCTTGCTCCAAGTTCGGATGGGCAATGGTTTCGAAATCAAATGTATGAGCATCAATGCTGTCTGGAGACAATTCTTCTAATGGAGCTGGGGGACACACAGGAGGACACAGGGGACCCTGAAGACTGAGTGATGGAGGAGTTCTTGAAGAGGTAGCAATTGTGGCTCCTGTTGTACTTTCCATCCTTGGTGTAGTAGCCGATTGTGGCGATGCTTGACTATTGGAGGCCTACGAGTTATAAAATATGAAACAAGCAATGAATCAACAGGCAAAACTGTTAATATTTGAAACTAAGTAAAAATTTTCCAGGCAGAACAAGAACTTAAAAAGTCACTATTGTTATCTGTAACTGTCTAAAATGTGTAGCTAAAATTTAAGTTGCAGACATTCAGAGATTTTCCGAGTTTCAAAAAAGCACCATTTCAGCTCAAGTTTGATTTATAATAGTTATAACTGTAGACAAAGTTACATGCACTTACATCTATGCACTTGAAATTTAGTAAAGCACCATTTTACAATGCTTTTTGTAAAATAACCAACTTCAGCAAGGACTTACAGACTGTGGAAATAGCCTGTGCTGTGTAATTTCCAAGTTTTTTGTCTGTGACTAAAACTTACGAGTACGATGTATCCAAAAGATTACACTTCAGTTATAGATTTTATCTTTGCTATTTAATAGATTTAACATCATAAATTTACTGCTTGCAAGCTTTGTTTAATGGAAGAAGTGAGGTGTGTATTAAAGTTCTCTTCCTTTCCTACCTTCAGATCTACCAGAACAAATGGTCAACCTGTAGTATCTTATACTATTAACTGTTAAATGTAACAGGGAATATAGAAGCCCTAATGCCAACCATAACATAACCTGCAGATTCTTAGAACAAAAATATAACCCTTAAGCTCCAGCAAGTGCAGAACACATCCCAGTGGAACCCAAAAAGTAATGTACAGCCTCAGTATCCACCAAGGATGCATTCCTGAACAAGCATGTAATAGGATGCATAGCAAAGGAATTTTCTCCTAAGAAAATTACAGTAAAATAAAAATGGTTAAAATACATAAGGAGAGTATCTGTGATACGTAGCATGAAGGGCCATGAGCAGGATCATCAGGACCACAAACTGGAAGACACTGAGTTTTTTGAGTGGATCACTACTCCAAATGCATCATCTGTAGCACCACAGTCCAGTCACTACCTTGCTTTTCCATCCCTTATCTTTGAAGAACTTGTTTGATCTTATTCATCTGAGGAATGTGACCATCCTGAAAAGAAACTGTTCCTAAAGACTCATGGGAATATTTGCAGTAAAAGATTCCTGTAAGGTGTTCAGTCTCAAAGTGCTGGAAATCTTTCAGAAAGGTGGTGTTCTCCAAAAAGCCAACGTCCAGCTTGATAATCCTGTTGGTGCCTCTTTTCCAAACCATCCACACTGTCTCCAGGTATTTAAACCATGTCAACAATAAAATTCCAAGAAGACAGACAGCAGTGACAGATATCAGACTGCTGATGTATAAATAAGCTCATTTTTGTTTTCTCAATCTTTTATAAATGACTGCTACTCAAAACGGGATTCTGTTCTTCTCTGCCATGTAAATATCCTCTTAAAGGAGATGAATGTGACTAGCTCAATTTTGAATTGGTACTTAGGAAGAATCTACTTCCAGCTCTGACACTCATCTATTTAGCAGAGTTGCAGTTACACCTCATCTCCCTTGTCCTCTGCAGGTATATGAAAGTAAAACACACAATGGATTTTGAAATCCAGTGATGAAAACCCACTGTAAAAAACTTAAGTTCATCACATACGAAATATTGTCTGTATAAAAAATGAAGACAGGACATGAGAAAAAAAATTAAAGGAAAATGCTCCTTTTGTTAGACCCAAACTGGACTTAATAATACATTTAATTTCAGCTTGCTGTTTATCTAAGAAAACTCAGAAACATTAAAGGATACTGTATATGCTCATATACGCCTGGATTCAAAGCATATGCTTGAAGAGACAAATATTTAACATTGATAAACAAGAGCTTTAACAGTAATAAAAGCTAGCAGCACAGACATCAGTAAGCACATACTAAACCAGCACTTCAAAGACTTGGAACACTACAAGGTCCTACAAAAATCCACATGCAAATGAAAGATGCTATCTACTTTTGACACCTCTAGAGTATCATCCTAGAAGGTAAAGAATAAAGATAAGAGAATAAAGAAGAAAAAAAAATATTATTGTGTGGAGCAACACTCTACAGAGCTTGGTTTCTTCATGATGTGGGGCTGTAAAAAATTCCATGCCTCTGCCATGGCCACTGCAAGCTGTGTTTCTAGTCAGAATACCAGATTGCTACCTAGCGAAGAGTTAAACCTCACATTTTGTGTAGCTAGAACTACACAGAAGACTTTGTTTGTCACCCATTTCCCTAAGAAGCTGGTGCCTGCCATCTAGTCTATTTACAATCTACAGGCAGCAATATATATATATATGTCATACACTAATTCCTGACAAGATAAAGGAAAAGGAGTCAAGACCAAACAGGAAAAAATAGAAGGCAGAGACAGAGATGTAGAGTTAATTTTTAAATTCTCAGGTGTTGCTGGATTACATGCCTTGTTCTAGTCATGTTACGAAGATAAACATAGGGAATGGGGCAATTCTTCAAAGTGTTGGAATTTTGAACTCCATAATTTGAGTTGAAAAGTTCTCTTACAAGAGAAACTTCCAATATCAAAGGATTGCATATGTTAATTACCTACTAACTGTGAACAGGACACCTTAATCATCTTACCTGGCTCCTACAGGCACCTCAGCTTTCTCCTGGATATCTTTAACCCAATCACTGATCTGCTTAAACTTTGTCTGTATTAAGGAAGACAGGGCACAGCAATATCTGAGCTGTGAGACCACTGAATTACAAAGAATAAGCAGAAAGTTTTCAAAAGGACAACAGATTTCTAAGTAGTAACAAATTAAAAATTCACATCAATGTTTAACTGACATAATAGTAAAAAAAACAACAAAAATAAAATTCAGTTATCAGAGAAGCATATCATCATTAATATTCTATAATCTTGAAAGCTGAAGTAGTAAGAGTTATGGGGACATTTAAAAGAAATGCTGTTAATGCCCCAAGTAAGGTGGTGGATCTCTTCTCTGGCTTGCTCTTTGCTTTTATCTCCTGCCTAATGTAACTACCAAACAGCTAAGAGCAGCAGCACTGCTCTATGGCCAACACTTGATGGCTGCACAGCCACACCAAGTTAGGATGATCTCTCACAGTTCACCAACAGAATGTGTAGGTGCATGAAGCTTTAGGCATTTTCAGGACTACTATTAAATGTTTATTCATCTTCTTGTTAGATACTTTAAATTCCTAGCAATACTAAGGATAAGAAATGAACATTTTCAAGTTATTTCAGTAATGCTATGAAAAAAAAAAAGCATGGTCAAAAGAAGTGTAGTTTAAAAATCACTTCTAGATCATTTGCAGAACAGCAAAAGGCCCAGTGTCTATCATCAAGCAGTAACAAGAGTACTGCCACTGAGAAGGAAAAGTCTCTCTGAATGATCTATTTCCTTCAATTGCAAAAAACGATGTTAAAGGAATCATTGAAATTACACACAGAGATGGGCATTTTTAAGATGACATCATGAATGGCCCAGCTCTGTGTGCAAGGCAATTTACTCTAAGGAAGGAGACAATTATCCAAATCTGTCTAAGCACTTGACATTTTTGAGTCAGCCAAGAATCCAAAGTGGTCAAAGCCCAGCAAAAGAGAAGACTGGGGAGAACAGATTCTCCTAATTTGGCAAACATGGGTTTTTTTATGGAGACAGATACTGATAAAATATTCCCAGATAAGCAAGTATAAACCAAAAAGGGTAAATCATCAAGACCTGAAAAAGTACAGCACCTTTCCTGTTTATTTTTATACTGTTATGTATATTTGGAATTAAAACTTACTCCTTTGATTTATTTCATACTCCTGACAGTGCAAGCCTGAACGGTAAATTCATTTGTTGGAACAGCTGGCATTATCCTGGTTTCCAGTGAGACAGATTTCAGGAAGCTCCAAGTTGGGGGTGGACTTCTATATTTCAGAGCACATTCAGAAAACTCCCAGATTTCACAAAATTTACACCACTCCTACCATTCTGTTGGCTAATACAGTGCTCAGGCCCTTGCTTTTAATGGCTGTTCATATAAAACCCAATTTTAATAAAGAGAGAAAACAGTGAAGAAATTAACATAAATGACACAAATGACACCTTTTCCTTATTACAGAACAAAGAACAGCCCAGATTTTGTATATTACATAAATGAAAAACTCCCAGTAAATCTCTTGTTCAAGTCCCAGAGGAATAAAAAGATAGAACACTTCATGTCACCTGGTTTAAGCAGGAATTTGCTAATTCCTGCTTGAACATGCTTGAACTCTGGCAGTTACAGAAGAAGATGCTTCTAGTCAAAGGGCATACAAACATTTAACACTGTAGATGATAACATGGAGTCCCACAAAAATTATACCTTTTTTCTATAGCAAAACTGGTGAAGGTATCCAGTTTGAAGCAGTCAATTTCTCAGAAAATTTGAAGGATTGCTAAATTCACCCAGAGTTTCAGTAGGACAGGTTACAGTGAGAAGCTGAAAGGACTCTGTTTAGCGTATTAGAAAAGTTAGAGGCTGAATGCACAGAAGCAACCAAAAATTACTGGCAGAGTTTCTAGGGGAAAGAATCTGCCTGACAGACAGAGTGAAGCTCAGAAGAGATCTTTTTGCCATCTGTTCCTTCTACACTCAAAGAAGAAGATTGCACATTTCTTCCCTTCCCCAAAAAGCACAAATGCCACAAAGTAGTTGGTGACATCAATATTCTGGCTAATGATGACTACCAACCAAGGCCCTAAATTCTCCTTAACTGCTTGTGCCAAAAAGATCTAAGAAGCAATGCAAGAAATGTAGAAGTAACAACTGCACTAAATACAAAGCTAAAGCAATCAAAGGCAAAACGCACAATGCAGATATTCTTGCACAGAGAAGCTTTTGAAAATGGCAGAAAAAAGAAATATCAAGAGAATAATTCTACAGATTTGTGGAATATAAGCATCTCCTAAATGCTAGAAGAACTTGAATATCTTTTGACTACTTTCTAGGTCACCTTACTCTACTCATTGAAGAGCTCAAAACTCTCAGAATCTTTAAGTGTGTGGGATTAGAAAGGAAATTATTATACAGTTATAAAACAAACTAATCTTTACACCTGGGAGAACAAATTTTCTTCCTGAAGTGGTTGATAAAACAATATTATGAATATATTCTACTCTTTTGAATATTCTCTTTTCTTTGTAAAGAAAAGCAAAAAACCAAAACAATTACATTACCTTTTGTTCATTCAGCAGGTCTGTAATGGTTTGTGACATTTCATCCAAACTCTGTGCTGCCTTTACCAGGTTATGTAGAGCACGTACATGCTGGTGAAGAGGTTCAAAGTCACAAAGTATGGGAACCCTTTAAAACAGTACAGGAATAATTTTTTTCTACATTGTTAATTTAATATTCCAATATATTAAATAATTATGTGTATACTCCAACAAGACTAAGATTCCCTCTGTACAAGATTTGTACTTTCTTCATTTCATCTATTTTACATGGAAAATTCCCTACGACAACTTGGTATTTGTGTTTTAAATTAAGAATCTGAGAGCTTTCAAGGAGTAGATAACGATAAACACAATGATGGGGACATAATACATCAGTCTTTCCTTCTGAGGGAAACATTTACCAATAGTACCTAAAGTTATAATAACAGTAACAGAAGAGAATTGATAGTGATTAGATCTGTAATTGAAGCACTTGTGTTTGCAAATGACTCTATTCTTCTCTCCAGTTGGATTCTTTCCAGTGCAGCTCTTCCTTCAAAGTAGCTATTAATTCTCTGCTATTTTATTTTAATGACAGGTAACCTAAATTAAAAGGCTGATTAACGTGTTGTGGCCACCCAGCAAGTGCTACAGCTTTCAATGGCAAGTTTTCTAAACCTCTGGAATAGCAGCATTTATTTAATATTTCTTGATGTCTGTATATCTGGAATTTTTAATTTGTTCAGGAATAGCTCCACTGAAATCACAAAGCAGGAGTTCATTGTCAGTCCAAGTAATATAACTAAAGCAGATGTATTTTCAACGTATTTTGCATTCCCTATGCCATATATGAGGCAAGTGATATCTAGTGTAGCTCTGTAGCATTAAGATTTCAATAACTGCTCAAACATACAATGCTTCAGTCTTATGAAAACAATAAGTAGAAAAATCATTTTCATTATGCAGCTCAGAGGTTTAGCGCTGATAGAAAAGGATGTCATGCTCAGTCTCAGGTTTCCTAGTGCTTGCTCTTTAGCTGTTAAATGAAAATTTGAAGGAAGTACTGCCCAGTTCCTTCTGAAGCCCTGTGTGTGACAGCTTTGCCCATTCAAGTTGCAAGTCCACCACTATCACCAGTATTTCCACTGAATGAAATCCTGAGACTAGAAACCAGGAGGAACATGACAAAATCCCACCTCTACTGCCATCAAGTGGAAAGCCATGTCACTACAATTTGGACCAACTAACAGTTTGGCTAGTGTTTGGTTTTTGGACAAAAGCAAGGCAAAAATCTTCCTGAACTCAGTCCAAATTTCCCTGGAAAGTTGTAAAATTCTCACAGACTCAAAAGTCAGGCAAACATCAACAATATGATACTATAGCTTGCAATTTTTCTCCTGCAGAATCACTGAGGAGAAAGCCTAAGAGCGTAAGAGAGGAAATTAAAAGGAAACATCAGCTATATCAAGATCTAGGGCAAACACACTGTCCATCAGACTAAACTCACAATACTTAGTAATTCCAGCAGCACTACCATAATGCCCAGGAACTGTGAATCAAAAAGAACGTCAGTAAAAAACAAGTGGAAAACAGTGAATTCAGCTCCTGCACTGTGCACCATAAACAGGTATCACCTGATACTGCTGCTTAACCTGATAGATGACAGTAGAGCATCCTCCTTCTGGATTTACCTTATCATCCTTTGTGGGACTGTGTCCTTGGAGGAAATGGAAAACCAAAGCAAATCTCTAACTGCGTATCTCTTCTAGAAGGATGATGGACATGTGCAGCATCTCATTGTGGTCATCCTGGTAACACATCTGTTCTCCTAGACAGAACCTTACAGAGAACCTGCTACTGCCTGTTTGTTGCCCATCATCTTGGCTGGCATTTCTCTGACTGCTACAGGTTTAAGACATGTGAGTTTGAAAGCTCACTCTAACAGTCAGCTTCTCCAGAAAGACATCTCCAAGTTCTAGATAAGAAACTAATCCTGTCAAGTTGCCTGTGAGACAAGCCAGTAACTATTCCTGTCTACATGCGCATGTCTGTCTCCTTGGGAGCTATAAAACATGGAAACACAGCTCAAAATGATGGATTTCCAGACAGCAGAAGTACTTAGATAATATGCTTTTTAGTAAAAGCAGCCTGTCAGAGAAAAAGCAATAATTGAATAAAGGAGATCTCTATGATCTCATGCTGGGCTAAAGAAATTTGTTTTATTTCCTCCAGAACATCACTTGGCAAAGAGCAAATGGAAAGGAAGGAACAAAACAATCTCACCACCCAGTCTAATTCTGATCTTACATAAAGTTATGAGTTTATTTCAGTTGAAAACTAACAAAAAATATTTTTGGGGGGTAGGACCAAGAGTAAGCTGCTCTTAAAATAACAAAGCTTAAAAAATGCTTTACCTGAGTAACGGCTGTACTTCTGAAGGACAAAAAGACTGCAAAAACTGCAGGTCACTTAATGAGATATCTGGAAGCTCACTGTCAAACCTGCGAGGTTTTCGTGTCTGTATTAGAAAGAAATGCGTTTACATGCTGTTAAGGTAAAGACTATCAGGAAGGATTAAGAAGAGCTTAATGAATAATACAGAAAAGTTGGTTTTAAACTGATTTCTCAAAAGATTTAAGACATTTTGTAAAGGACCTCTGTCTGGCCCCACCCCTCTAAACAGAAATAATCTATATAGTCACTGACTGCATCCATAGTGCCTCTGGCAGCAGTAAAATAGGGTATTTCTGTTGGATGGTACCTATAACCATCATCTAGTCCAACTTCCTACCTATTTCCAAGCTTCACAAACATTAAGGATATGTTTAAAAAGTTAAAGGGATAAGAGTAGGCACTGAAGCTTTATTTCTTGTGCTGCTAAACATACAGTCATGTATTAATTCAACTCGTATTTGAAACACTGAAATGAGTAGCTCTCTTATTTTCCAATTATCCTTTAAAAAAAAGAGAGCCTGAAAAGGAGAACCTGAAAAGGTTAAACAAGGTCAAGTGAGACAACATTAGAATTATTAGAGTTATCTTGAATTAACCAAGCTGTATGATATCAAAGTTAACAGGCAATGCTTCATTACAGCTACACTTTTTCACCCCTTCATGTTATCAGCCAATAAAGAGGTGAAAATGCTTTCCCATTCATCTAGTGATTACAGAAAAACATGAAAACCTTTTACTTGCTTTTAACATCTGATTAATTTTATGGTTCTGTTATTCAGAAAAGATGATGATCACATGATCCCTCCTAGTTTTTTTCCTGATTATTCATAGCAATTTTTTAATACCACAGATTCCTTTTCAGCAAGGATTGTTGAGTTGACATCTCCTCTCCCACCACACTGCAGGTTATGAACCAATATAGGTCACTTGAAACAGCAAAGAACACTAGCTCCCAGCTCTTCCATCTGTTTCAGAGCAATCTGACAGGAACATAGCTTGAATGAATTCAGCTTAGGTTTAATTTATAAAAGTCCTGTTCATAAAAGTGAAATGAAAGCCAAAAATATATCGAGTACATACACAAAAGGATGGAGGCCAGGAGTCAAGTCCTCTAAATAAACGATTCCTTAGAAAAGACTTCCCTGTGCAAAGAAAAAAAATGGTTATTTAAAAGAAGAAATGCAACATACAAACAATGCCTCAAGAAAAAAAAACAATTAAACTACTGTAGTTTAACAGCTCAACTAAATTTGAAGGCATTACCAACTATGCCATTTCTTGACAACACAGAAATGGGAAATAATGACAGAACTTCATGCAAAACCATCTAACCAGAACTTGTCGTTTCACTGATGCCCCTTTTTGCTTAATGTTTGTCCCTGCAAAAGCCTCAACTCCTTTTCCATATGTTCATTGCTAATTCATTTTTGATAACCTCCTCCCAAACTTTGATAACTTTTTGTTCAATTTTATTTTAGGAGTTCATCCAGAATCTAAGTTGCAGACTTTGCAGAAAAAAAAAAAAAAGTATTTCTTTTACCAGCAATTTAATTTAATCTATTTTATTTTATCTTATTTTTTTGTTTGGTTGGGTTTTTTTTGTTTGGGTTTTTTGTTTGTTTGTTTGTTTTTTGAAGCAGTAGAAGAAGCACTTTTACAGTATTTTGCATCATCTTGCAGCAATACCCAAATATTCAGTAATGTATTTAAAAGTGTAATTTAAAAGAACTGTAAAGCTTCTTAAAGCAGAGCACGTTCAAACAGAAACTGCATTCAAATACCATAGAGAAATTTTATCTTTTACAAGCACTTTTGCAGTATTTTGCATCATCTATATGAAACTTTATTAGTTTAATAGAAAAATTAATAGAAAAGTATTTTGCTCATAATAGGACAGTGTGCATTTTCCATTTACGTAAAACAAAATTGTACAGGTATTTAAACTACAACATAGAATCACAGAACTGTTTGAGTTGGAAGGGACCATAAAGAACACCTAGTCCCAACCCACCTGCCTCTAGACCAGCTTGTGCAGGGACCCATCCAACCTGGCCTTGAACACCTCTGGTGATGGAGCAACCCCAACTTCCCTGCAACCTGTTCCAGTGTCTCACCACCCTCGTAGTGAAGGAATAACAAAAATGGAAGTATTTTAACTACAATAGGCAGAATTGATACTTAACCACAATTCTGAGTTCACAGAAGAGGAAGTACTTACTGAACAGTTTACCAAAAGATTCCCTTTTTGCTTTTTCAGCTTCATATAGATGCTTCCCATCTTTTATCAAAGCACCCGCCCACTGTGGAAGGGAAAATATGTAGTTAGTTGTTAATTTATACATTGACACAAAGGTGTAGCCTCCAAGTTTTACTTACTTACCTCCCTGTAGTGTTTTATGAACATTTTCCTCCTCACCACCTCAACAACAGCTAGACAGTACATCTGAGGAACAGTACTGAGAGCCTCTACCACCTTGACCCTTTCTAGGAGCTCTGTTACAAGACGAAGCAATGCTTGTAGTTTCTCTCCATCTTGGTCAGCATGAAGCATTACAAAACAACACCACCTACAAAACCAGGTTACACTTTAGAAGATAAAAACTTACTCATCTTTTCTGCATTGAAATTTCACCAAGATTAGCAAAATGTCTGATCTGAACAATGACGTCATTCTACAATAGGTTGTCTTAGAAGTACCAAGAAATTCAGTATTCAGTTGTTGCCTTGCAGTTCCCTGATAACTTCTCACAGTAAGATATCCACATCAGTGCTCAAAAAATGAACACTTGCCATCATTTCAGTTAAGGTGTTGTTTTCAACAATATGCATGTATCCTCTCAGCATACATCACCTTAAGAGGAATGCTAATTAACTTTTCCCAGAAGAATTAAAAAATGCTGGTACATCCACAGCAAAGATGAGCCTACTTTTTGTTTATAAATCTTAAAAATACTTGCTGAAAATCATTAACAATAAATATTAAGGGTAGGAATGCTATCAAAGAAATGAGATCAAAACACTGTTTGGGAAAGTTTACTCCACCTACTCATGCACTACAAATAACAGCCCCTGTAACATACAAATTCCCACACCTTGTAACAACATCTTCCATTATCTTATTGATACAATCAATACACTGATTTTAAGTACAGCCAACAACATAACTGAATCAGAGGGTAATTTCTGCAAAGGTGACCAACCAGTGTGTTTGAAAGGAAAGATCACAGCAATTCTGCCACCAGAGAAGGTAGAGGTATATCCCACAAGTACCAAAAAATTAAAATTGCTTTTCTTGACAGAAGTAAAAAAAATGACACAACAAATGCAAACAAGTCACCATTAAACAACTTGGAACACATACCAACAGCTATAATCCTTTGAAAACATCAGTGTATTTCCCAGTATGATACTGGTGACTTCTGAGGTTGGTGAGAAGAGAGGGGATTGGATATTGTTTTATTGATAGGAAGATCATTTAAACTCTAAAAAAAGTTTCTCTTAAAGAAGTATTTTGTTTCACACTTACAAATAATTTCATACACAAGCTGAAGCGATCCAACTTATTTCCTCTCCCATTAAGAAACACCTCTATGCATTACCAAAGATTTTCTTAAGACACATTCTTTAAGCAGTCTTGATGCAAGTGGAAGCAATATGAAGTTGGAAAGCTGTAACTTACTTCAGTCTGACTTGTAGATTATTTGCAAGCTCTTGTTTGGCAGTGGTACATTTCTGTTTAATATCTAACAGTTTTCTGTGATTAGTTAACATAATCATCAGCTGATTTGCATGACTCAAACACAAGTCAGGCAGCACAGAAGGATCTTTTAAGTTCTCAGCTCTCTTCTGATTAGCCAAAAATCCCTAGAGGAAAAGAGACATGTTTGTTACATGAGCTTTGTGACAATCAAAAAGCATGGAAGTGATCCATCCTCTCTGTAAGAATGCAAGCATTTTAGTAACTTACTGTAACCACTGAGGAGTATAACAGAAAGCTACATAGAGAAGTGTCAAAGCTGCTTTCTTTTAATTCTATAATCCAGTTCAAACAAATTTTATCTGATATTTCCCTCTCAAACAGTTACCAATACAACCCTATAAGAACTTTACATAACTGACCAACACCAGTGAAAGATCACAAAAGTTAATGCAGCAGAAAAGTAGCTACTAGGATGGAGGGAATCTACCATCATCCTAATTTCTGCAAACAACCATTTTGTTAACTGAGCATTTTCAGTACTAGTGTAGGCTAAAGAATATTTTTTCCTAAAGAAACTCATACATGAAACTGCTGCTTCTTGAGGGCAAACATTGCAGCCAGACATCGTATTTGCACATAGGAGTTGGGGACATCAAAGAATTATCTGTTGTGGATGGTAATGGGCTACTCCTAAAAGGGAAGACAGATTTCCCTAGAGAAACATGTGTCAGATTAAAGGAGGTAGCATATGTAACCATACACAGAAAAGGAAGACAGGGGCTACTGCCATAACAACTACAGTGCCAGGCTGCTGTCTCCATCACATTCAACAGCTGAGATAAAATACTGCTGGAAACAGAGTGGTTCTTTAGGCAGGAAAATAACACCCAAAGCCACCAATTTTAGGTTTGATTTTGTCCACATTGGTATCATACCTCTTGACAGGTCACTTGAACATCACAGTGATCATTACATTTGTATTTCTATAAACTTGCTTTTTAGCCTTTTTCTTAAGAATTCAAAAACTAGACAATAGCTTAAGTGTCTTTCTGAAGCTTAAGTTTATAACAACTGTAAATCACAGGCTTACAAAAAATGGCTGAAAAATGAAACCACTCTCATTACTGATCTGATATTGAAGGTAAAGCAATCTTCATGTAAGATGCTACAGAACACATTTTGCAAAGCCTGCAATAAATATTTATATCATAGAGTGAACAGCACAGAAAGCAAAGTAAGTATGAAGTGTAATGAAAAGGAAGAAGTTCTACACTGAAGATGGAAGAGAATACCAAAGAGTCAACCATTTACTGAACTCTGCACAGCTCATGTACTGCAGACATCTTAACTGTATGTATTATCAGAGCCAGATGAATGGAAATCAGAGAAAGGTGAGAAAAACCATTCTTAAGATGAAGAAGACAGCCCCACTGTAAGAACTTGGACTGTCTAGTCAAGGAAGACAAAGACATTGAAGAAACATTGTGTGATAATCATGAGGGAATTGCCAAGCAGCAGAAGAAAGGCAGTATAGGCATGAGAGCCTGCAGATTCAAACCAGCCAAGAATACTTTCAGATCTGCAATTAATGGATGTTTACAGACATTAGGACAACCAGATTCTATACAACTCTACAACAAGAACAGAGAAATTAAGAAAATAAATGCTTTTAAATAGCAGCTCAGTAATCTTTTTAAAGAGATCATGTGGAATGGGGCCTGAAGTTACACAAAACTGAAGGCAGTGAGCTAGAAAATCCCTTCCAGTTTTACTCTTGGTTCCAAATGGTTATTCATAAATTTGAGTATCTTTTGCCATTCGTGTATATGTGAACCTATCTTTAAAATTTATACTAAAATGACCCTTGCATGCAAATCAGAAAGAAAAATCTCAGCCTACTAGAAGAAAGCCAGTTAAGAAAACCTGCAGTAAGATGAAGGAAAAAAAAGAAGGCAGTCAATCCCAATAAATCCAGGACCTAAATTACCTGCTCTCAATTTCTTGCACTTTCAGCCCTGGTCAGATTACAAGATTCATGACATGTACATCACAGTAAGAAGGCATACCTGAAAACCAGGTATGATCCTGCTTTTATGGATTTTTCCCAATGACTATTTCTAAATCAAAGAAGCAACAATTAAGAATATTTAAAAACATTTTAGACTGAAATTCAAGCAATCAACAGCTAAGGCAGTCAGTGGTGTCATGAGCTAACAGAGTGTGTAATGGAGCTAATAGAAGAGTAACACTTTTATGAAGCTAATTGATGGAAACATATTTGGATATAACAAAGTGTTTTGAAAAGCTGCAGTACTAATAAGCAAAATTAAAAAAAAAATCAAACAGGAAAGGCTAAGCTATTAGGCAGAAGAGCAATGAAAGCTTAGAGAGGCTCCAAATTTTGGAGGCATACTCTTATTATATAATGCCACCTACTGACTATATGCTTATGTTACAAATCCCAGCTTCCACAAAGAAAAACAGCCTTCTAATTTAACAAAGCAGCTTTCCATGGTAAATGTTAGGGGCTGGAGATCCAACTATTCAGCTACATAACTGAAGATGTAGTTTTTCATATAAAAGGCAGTTTAATAGTCAGTTAATTGACAAGTCTGAATGGAAAAGTTTCATTTGAATTTTAATAATGAAACTGATGTTGGAATAAAGTCAACTGAAATTCTGGATAGAACAACAGCTTTTTTCTGGCCTGGGGAAAATAAGCCTACAGCTTCCAATGCAAATACAGCCAATGGGATTTACCACTGAAATGTTCCTCATCCTGTTCTATAAAGGTACTTATGCCTTATTTCTTTATGAAAAGAAACAGTTCACTGCTGGAAGGTGTGATGTAAAGGAAAGCTGTATGATTTTTTTCAGATAGCACCTAGTATTAACACTTATCACAAAAAACATGATCACTACCTTTATACACAAGTCCCCATCTATATTTTTTAATATAATTAAACCCTTGCACTTCACTATTCTTAGATTTCCCTGCAGACTATCATTTGAATGAGTAACATACCAGTTCCATTGTCTTCAACTGTATTTTTTTCCAAAGAGTATCCAAACACCTACTAAAACTTGTATGAAAGTACTTCCTAAGGCTCAAATATAAAAATCAAGGAGTAAAAGCATCAGGCAGTACACTTAATCACTTAACTACAAATATTTAATTAATTGAAGTTTCAGAAGAAAAACCCAAACCAACAACAAAAATCACACAGCACAAAAAAAGCACCCCAAATACAGTACTACATTCTGTGTGACTGATCTTAAACCCTGAATCATAAGCAAAGGAATAAACAATTTATAAAAAGAAAAGGCAAAGATGAAGAATTGAAAGTTAAATCTGACAGGTCTTCAAAAGGTACAAATGCTAAATTCACAGTAGCATTTAAACAAGGTGACAAAATATCTGTCCAATTGACCTTTAGGCATCTCACTCAACAGTGGAGTTGGTAAAACTTGAGGTAGGCTCTCTGTCCAAGTGAAGAGGGAAAACATGGCTAAAACCACTACTCACAGCACTGGGCAACCAAGTATAGGGATGGAAGAGTAGGTTTTCCATCACACTAGGCTCCCTTGGATTTAGCACTGGCCTAAAATATAAACACTGCATGACTGAGATTTAGCACAAACTTACTTCTAAACTTGCTCACTGAAGACACATTCCACTTTCAAACAATGCTGCCAGAAGCACTGGTAGCACCCACCTTTATGTACCAGCCAGAAGATGGGGCAGGAAGCCTGGGTCATACACAACTGTCCTCCTCAAATGGGGGCTCTAAGCACCCTGAGATAGGGAGGCAACATTGTTCACCTCCTCCTACTAATAATATACCAATGTGCAAGCAGAAATAAGAAACTCATGCCTTTCCTCATGGTCCCAGCTCTGATCCAATGGTGAAAATCTGAATATCAGATAATGACCACATACAAACTTTAATATACTTTCAGCTGCTAGCAAGGCACTTTAAACACCCAATTAACACTCTTAGCTACAGTCAAGCCTCATGCTTACCTGCTTGTCCCCCACAAATGTCAAATATGTCACATACTGGTGTAGAATGTGTGATGAACAACTAACTACTGGTTTACACACTAAGCCCCATAAACTGGGCAAGATGCAAGATAAACTGCTCGAGAGTTGCCAAAGCCCCTGCAAACTGTGTGATTAATGCTGAACTGGCAGACAGGAGGGACTGAAACTTGTGAAACTTCTTGACAAGATGGGTGCCTTTAAAGGTTGACAAGAACCATTTGGTCACAACAGCCTGCTCTTGCAAAAACAATGGACACTGTGTATGCTCTCAGAACAAAGGTAAAAAGTTCAGCCCTGAGGAAGACTCGAGCCTTCACCCTGAAGGCCCTGGGCCCTGACCACCACGAAGCAACACGCAGGTGCGAGTGGGTGAACACTTATGAGTTTCTGGAAAGAATTATAATGTTCCCTCCTATTCTTGTGAAATCTAATGAACATGCATGATTTTACCCCATATAATCCTCATTGTCTGTTCCCTTTGGGGTGCAAGTTGGGAGGAGTGATCCCCATTGCACCCGGTGCCGTAACCCATAATAAACAGACCTGCTTCAGAACCCTCCCAGAGCTATACAGTTTGTTTCCACACGTCACACTGAAGGACAAGCTTGGGTATGAAGTTAACTGGAGCTCTTCACAGAAACTATTTAATATAGTGCCATATCAAAGGTTCTTTAATGTTAAAAAAAACCACCCCCAAACACCCAGGAGCTATATATATATATATATATCAATCACATTTAAAATAGTGCTTACAATTTCATAGCACTTCAAATGACCATTTAGTGCAGACACACTACCCTCAACTCCTCACTACAAGCCTGGTTAAGCATGTTACCTCTTCCTTGATCCTGTATCATTGAGTGACAATTTACCAAGGACTCAGTATTTCCCTCCAAAATAAAATTTAACCAACATATCCCTTATTCTGTATCTCCAGCTGAACTTCTGTTTCTCTTGTCACTTTTCTATTTCTAGAACATAAGAATAAGAGAAAAATCCTTCCACAACTCAAGCCTGAATGTCCTCAGTTTTTCTGAGTCCTAAAGTACATGATAGACCAGGGTCATAATTCCCCTTTTCAGCCAAGAAAATAAAACAACATGCCACCTCAGAGCAAGAAAATCTAACTGCATAGAGTAGCACATGAGCTAAACAACATTACCAACAGAAAAGATAAAAGGACAGGGGAGCAGCTCCACAGCCATCTGGTTGGATTTGACTTTGGATCTAGGTAACCATCAGAAGATGACACATATTAAGGACACACCAATGAAGTAGCTGGTGTGACAGGAAGTGTTCAGGACATGCCACCTGAACACAATGCTAATTTCAGGCACCATCTTCCCTTCCCATTATTGATTTTTTTTTTTCCCATTTCTGTCTTCCATTTAATGAGAGACAATGAACTAGCAAAGATTAATCAATTCACAGCATCCTGATCTCCAGCACAAGAGCAACTGCAAACTACAGACAGTCTCCAATGACCTGCCATTGGCAAAAAGTTGTCTGCTCTTAAGCATAGATGTAAACCAACTGGAATTGAGACAGATTTGACAATATGTACAAGCAGATATAGAGAATATTTAAGCCAGATGTTTTCTTTTGTAAGATAAGAATACTCATTAAAACCATCAGTTTTCAAGCAAGGTTTAAAATACCTACAAAGTTTATAGCTGTTAGACATCTTCATCAGATCCTAGTTTTATTAGCAGCTTTTTACATTAACATGCACAATGTTACATTAACACAGCACAGCTTGTTTGTAAACCATTCACTAGATTTAACAAGATACAACTTAACGCAAGAAACACCTTAAAAGGAATTTTCAAAGGTTTTAAATTTGACCATATCCTAAATGATTCTTACTCATCCCAAAGAAACTAACTTCTATGTGTTCTATTTGAGAAGCAACAACATACATTGATGTATCTCAAAAGCCAGCAACTTACACTGGTGCTTTTATGAGAATGCCTATTAGCTGAAGTAGCATTAAATGTATTTTTCCAAATTATAACCAAGAGAATGTTTACAGAAATAACTTACCTATAACAATATACAGCTTAATATGTAGTTGACAAAATTTCAGTCAACTAAAGCTCTGCGTGCATTAAGTCTGGGATATTTTAAGCAAAAAAAATTTTATTTTATAGAGTGACTTTTTCTCTAATATCAACTAAATGACATAAATATAAACCTTATATTTAAATTCCAGTGCTGTCCACCATGCAGTGTTTTATTTTCAACTAGTCTAATGCTTTTTTTAAAAAGTACTTAACATGGTGGTTGGACTTAGAAGCTAGAAACATGACCACAAGACAAAAACTACCAATATTTAAATATCAAATGACTAATATAGCACCTTTTGGAGCATCTACAGCATTGAAATGTTGAAAATTATCTTGCATTAAGACAAGCAATTGTTTCATTGCAATCTAACAGCATACACACGTGAAAATTCTACCATCTCCCACTGCTGCACACACCAATGTGTATTACCTGAGCAAGTTCTTTTTGTTCATTCACCAGCCTGCTGCAACTTGCTATCATCTGGTCCAATGCATAGAGCCTATCCTCCAGGCCTTTAATAGCCTTCATGTTCTGATTATCTAGTTTGGCGATAGTTTGGCGACATTCTGCCAGAAAGGGCTGGATGATCCTTGGATCAAGCTACAAAATGAAAATAAAAAAATAAAGAAAATAAAACAAGATGTTTATTAGCAGTTGACACAACAAAAGGTGATGTGAGCTAGGTATGTGAGTTTTAATTAAAAAAAAAAAAGAAAACTATAAAGGTTAATCTAATGCGTGCCTACATTTTTCACGTGTTTCAAAATTCTGTCTTTCTACTCTCTGGGTTTTATGTCACAGCATGAATTTCTTTGAAGTATTCCAACCAGACCATCACAGAAATCAGGATCTTTACATGGGATTAGTTAAGGGGACAAGGCAGGGTGCCAGGAGAAGAGGCAGTGTAAAGCTAATGGACAGAGTATACCCCAGAACAGGGTGCAAACACCTACAATCAAAACAAGTGATTAATTTGACTCAGTAGAAAGTGCAGTGATGGTGATGGGAAAAAGCTGCAAGACCCATTAGCCATTTCCCACTAAATAAATGTTTTAATTGATTATTTAAACAAGCAGATCAGTTCCAAATTGGAAAACAAGCTAAGGAAAAATAACACCCTTGTAATACTTTTGTTAATATTTTTACTAACAAAACCGACATTTTTTAAAATCTATTTCATCATATTCCTTCACAGGCCATTATCCAGGAAAAAAGTGTTTGAAGCATTAAGAGGTTACCAGTCTCCACAGATATTAAGGGTGGTTCTTCAAGTTTCACTAGAAGAGTACTGAAAAATTCAAGTCTTTATTTCCTTCTAAAGCAAACATAGGTAATTGCAACAGCTTATGTAGGACAGAGTTTCGTCTAAGTCTGGAATATATTAGTTGGGAACATAGTAAGAGTCATTAGATGTTAGCAGAATATGAACAAATGTGCCCAAATTTATGTAAAATGGTTATGGTATGCCATCTGTTATATGAGAGTCTAGTGAAAAGGACACTATCCTGGGAGGTCATACTAGCTGTCACAGCACTGGCTTATTTTAGAGCACACAAATTAACCCTCAAAAGAGAGGGCACTTTATGACTCAGTATTAGCATACATAAAAGTACTATTTTCCTCTCAATCTAGTATTTAACTGTATAAAAGCTCTCACATACAGCACTTTTTCATTCCAGAAAAAAAAAAAACACTCAAGGATACCAGAGAGCAGAATCTGAAGAAGATTACAAATTAAGAAGCAACTACAAAGACTAAGTCTTTCATTCTCTTAAAGAACAAATAAACAAAACCAAAAACCATAAAACCAAAAAAGACCACAAGGGGAAGTACCAAAACCTGGTGATTAGTTCAGAACTTTTCGGAATAAATAATGTCATTATTAGTGTGATCCAATACATCAAAATTCTCTGGAAACAGCAAAGGGCAATTTTCAGTTGGTTATGAACAGTCCTATGAATTTGGGTCTTTCTCAAGTGACTTGTCCATCTTCATGAACCAGTAATAAAAATAATCTCTGGGATTAAACAGAATTGTTTTTATAGGATCATCTTCATTGCCATCCTACTCAGAATTATTCCCCTGTGGCATCCTGAATTACTCCACTGCAGTATCCAGAACAGCTTCTTAACAGAGAAAACACTAAAGAAGAATATAGTGGGGCTTTTTTTTCTTCTTTTTACCTTTATAAACTAATTGTGGTTTACCTCTTTTCACAAAAATGCATATTATTCTCTTTCCATGCTGTAATTAATTTCTTCCATCCACTCTTTTTATCCCATCTTTGACCTAATTGCATCTGTCACATGCACCTCTACTTTCACTGGTAGATAATATTGGTCTCCTCACCTTCAAAAGTCTCCTTTTCTAGCCTTTTAAGTCACTACAATAGCATTTCACAGAAACATCTGGTTAGCTCCTACTTACCCACTGCTTTACTGCATCTTAGGTTTCTGTAATTAGAACCATCATTTTGTAGGAACACCCAGAGGCTAGAAGAACCAGAAAACCAGCAGCACCCTGTGCAACACACCAGTTCTGCCAACATTACCAGTATCAAAGGAATAAAGCTCACACTCTGGTACTTTACACTTTCACGAAAATCTTACCTGAAGTCAGAGTTTCAAGTAAGAATTGCAATCACAAACTATTTGTATGGTTCATATTTCCAAGAAGAAAAAAGTATGGGGACAACACAGGAAAAACAATTAAAAAAAAAATTAGTGGCACTTTCTTCTAGCTTGCTACATTACAGTGTCACCTCGAGTAACTATTAAAAGAGTAAATACCTCGCAACACCATTGTTACTTTCTTTCCCTTTGAAAACAGAATTGACTTGTAGTTGCAAACTAATTCTAAATCAATGGTAAGCAGAGACTCAATCCTTCCTTTGTGCTGCTGTCAAAACAGAGTAAATTTATGTTTTCCTAAGAAAAATTAGAAACTATCACATTACTTCAAAGCTTTGTGTTTCCTGTGAACCAAAATAGATCAAGACTGACCAATCACAGTTCTTCTAGTGATGGCCAGAATAGTCCAACTAAAGCGTTTTCCCTACCTGCTAATTCTGTTTATGCCAAGAAAACAAAAAAGAAACTTCTTTTTGCAGAAACAATCACAT